>NC_056726.1:804284298-804444298 GCF_019279795.1 Protopterus annectens
ATAAATAATAAGTAACTGAAATGAATTTACTATTATTTTCTAGACGTCTTGAAATAGAAAGAGCATACGTTCATCTATAGAAAATGAGAAGTCTGGCAACTGTACAGTCAGTTTTACTAAATTACTAAATAGATATCTAGTAAAGTACTTTAAAGCCAACTATGAAGCTAAACTAGCATCCCTAGCAAAGGATAATCTCAAGGCATTCTTTAGCTATGTCACAAATCTAAAAGGGAAAGCCCAGCTTTCTGCCAAACTTGTAGTGGATGGTACCACTCATACCGACCCCAAGGACATCACCAACCTGCTAGCAGACAGATTTGGCACACACTTCACCTCGCTGTCCCCACCAGACATACCCCAAAGCATACCTGTCACCATTCCTCTTCCTAATATCTCCAAAGAGCACGTAATAACTGCACTCTCTATGACCAAACACACAGCCTCTGTGGGACCAGATAACATCTCAGGCTGCCTACTAAAGCAGGACCTAGCAGAACCACTTGGTACTCTCTTCAACCACAATCTAAGTACTAGCTTTGTCCCAGCAGACTGGAAAACAACAACAGTAATTCCCTTGCATAAAGGGGGTCCATCAACTGACCCTGGGAACTATAGACCCATAAGCTTAACTAGCCTTATCTACAAGGCCATGGAGAGAATTATCATGGACCTTAACAACAAAGACATAGTTGACCTTCAAACTCTTGACACAACCCAGTTTGGCTTTGTTAAGGCTGGATAGTGCTTATTAAACCTGTTGGACTTCGTTGAGAATGTCACCAAGGCCCTGGATGAATGCAAAACAGTACATACAGCCTGTTTTGACTTAGCCAAGGCTTTTAACACAATCCCCCACTCAAGTATCATTGAGAAACTCACCCAGCTGGGAATTAGCTATGGTCCAATTTGCTCTTCCCATCCTAACTTATAGTTTTGGAGTGATTGACTGGCTCCAAAAGATGTTGTATAGATTAGATAGGAACACAAGAAGGATGCTCATCAAATGATTTATAAAAATGAATACATACCAAAAATTATACAGTGGATATAAAAATTGTACACACCCCTGTTAAAATGCCAGGTTTTTGTGATATAAAAAATGAGACCACAATAAATCATTTCAAAACTTTTCTCACCTTTAATGTGACCTATAACCTGTACAATTCAATTGAAAAATCTGTTGGGGAAAAATATAAAAAATAAAAAATGTACAATAAGGTGGTTGTATATGTGTTCATACCCTTAAACTAATACTTTGTTGAAGCACCTTTTGATTTAATTACAGCATTCAGTCTTCTTGGGTAGCAGTCTATCAGTATGGCACATCTTGACTTTGCAATATTTGCCCACTCTTCCTTGCAGTAGCGCTCCAAATCTGTCAGATTGCAAGGGCATCTCTTGTGTACAGCCCTCTTCAGGTCACCCCACAGATTTTCTATTGGATTTAGGTCTGGGCTCTGGCTGGGCCATTCCAAGACTTTAATTTAATTTTCTTCTGGTGAAGACATTCTTTTATTGATTTCGATGTATGCTTAGGGTCATTGTCGTGTTGAAAGGTGAAATTCCTCTTTATCTTCAGCTTTCTAGCAGACGCCTGAACATTTTGGGCCAAAAGTGACTGGTATTTGGAACTGTTCATAATTCCCTCCACCTTGACTAAAGCTCCAGTTCCAGCTGAAGAAAAGCAACCCCAAAGCATAATACTGCCACCACCATGTTTCACCATTGGGATGGTGTTCTTTGGTGATGCAAAGTGTTGTTTTTGCACCAAACGTACCTTTTGGAATTGTGGCCAAAAAGTTCATCCTTGGCCTCATGAGACCATAGCACATTTTCCCACATGCTTTTGGGAGACTTGATGTATTGTTTTGCAATTTTTAGCTCAGCCTGGATGTTTTTTCTGTGCAAGAAAAGGCTTCCATCTTGCAATCCTACCCCATAAGCCAGACATATGGAGAATACAGGAGATTGTTGTCGCATGTAGTACACAACCAGTACTTGCCAGAAATTCCTGCAGCTCCTTCAGTGTTGCTGTAGGTCTCTTGGTAGCCTCCCTGACCATTTTTTGTCTTGTCTTTTCATCAATTTTGGGGGGACGTCCAGTTCTTTGCAACGTCACTGTCCCATATTTTCTCCACTTTTTGATGACTGTCTTCACTGTGTTCCATGGTATGTCCAATGCTGTGGAAATATTTTTGTACCCTTCTCCTGACTGATAACTTTCAACGAGATCCCTTTGATGCTTTATACGCTCTCTGTGAACCATGGCTTTTGCTGTAGCAGGCAACTGATTAAATGTCAGGAAAATCCTACTAGGACAGCTGAACTTTGTTTGAGGTTAATCAGAGTCTCTTTAATTGATAGCAGGTGTGTACCCAAGAAGACTGAATGCTGTAATTAAATCAAAAGGTGCTTCAACAAAGTATTAGTTTAAGGGTGTGCACACTTATGCAACCAGCTTATTATATGTTTTTTATCTTTTATATTTATTTCTCTAACAGATTTGTTTTTCAATTGAATTGTACAAGTTTTAGGTCACATGAAGGTGTGAAAAGTTTTGAAATTATCTATCGTGGTGTCATTTTTTTATATCACAAAAACCTGGCATTTTAACAGGGGTGTGTACACTTTTTATATCCACTGTAAATTCCCAATTCCGAAGGAGGTATGGGCCTCCTTGAAATTGATTATATGTATAGATCTGCAATTGTGGGATTGCATACATATCTGCTGACCTCACAACAGCCAAACATAGTGAAAGTTTTGAAACATGAGGAGAATAAATCTAAGATGACTTTGCTTCTTAGTCTAGAAGACGCATATCAGCATCAAGCGGGAATGGAAATCCCACTTTACAACAATTACAAAGACATGTATCTGGAGCATTTCTCTCCAGGCCTCCACTGAAAATTGACTTTGTTCCAAGTTGGAATTTCCCAGTGAACAAATGTTAAATAAATAATAAAAAATCAAATAAGAAGTAGCTACAAATCAGACAGCAACTGAATATGCCAAAAAAAAAAAAACAAAAGAAAGAATATAAAGTAAAGGATCAGATGAGGAGGCAGGAAATGTGGAAAATGCATAAATATGGTTGCAAGTGTAGAAAACTCCTGGAAGAACCTCATGCTGATCAGAACCAGATGCAGGAATGGTTAAGGAGAGGTAAATTCAAACCAAAAGATGAAAGGTTAATATTGGCGGCCCAAGATAGTGGGCTATTTATATGTTGGTTTACAAAGTCCATTGAACATGTGGGAGAAACAGACAAATGTAGGTTTTGTAAAACAGAATTGGAAATAGTCGCACACCTTGTTGCTGGTTGTAATATACTAATGGCAGAAGGACTGTATACTGAAAGCAACAATAATGTGGCAAGACTGTTGCAATGGGGATTGTGCAAACATTATAACATTGAAGTAGCTGAAAAACAGTGGGAACATGAGCCACAAAGCAGTATAAAAAATTATGAAGTCTACATCACATGGGAGCACCCATTACCAACAGTTCAAAAGACAGATGCAAGAAAAACAGATATAGTGGTCCAAGAAAAGAAAACAAAAGTAGCACTGATCACTGAAATCACTACAGCCAGTGACTGCAGTGTCTTGTGTACAGAGAGACACAAAGTCATAAAATATCAAGATTTGCAGGCAGAAAAGAGATCAATGTGGAAGAAAGATACCCCGACAGTTCCAATAGTAGTATGGCAACATGCTTATAAAAAAGAATCTACAATCGTATTTAGATATGTTACCAATACATGTAAATCTGTACAAATTGCAGAAGGAGTCATTACTGGGCACATTGCAAGTACTGCGAAGAGTGCTTCTGGCTGACATCAATGATCGAAACAATACTAATTTTATGAACTTTAATCGGACTTTGACTTAGGAATGGGATCCATTCCCATCATGACATTAGAAACCCAAAACACTTGGAGAAATTAAAAACAGCTGGGAATTAACCCATATGTCACTAGATGGGTAGCCAACTGGCTCACCAACAGAATGTATAGTCAAACTTAGGAATTCCACCTCTAAGAGCAGAACAGTTACCAATGCTGTACCACAAGGATTTGTGCTGGTCCCCTACTGTTTGGAATCTATTTCTCAGAAGTCCAGGTGAAATCAGATTGCTTGTGGCTTACCAAGTTCATAGATGACCGCAAACTGGGTGCAATTACTGAGTCCCCCAATGTTGTTGACGTACTACAAAAAGGGCTTACACAGACAAATGATTGGTACCAAAGCCACAGACTTAAACTAAATGCAAGAAATTGCATTATCACCCCTTTCAGCAAAGGGGAAGTCCCTGAAAATTACAATATTAACAGTACCCCCCTTAGCTCAAACCTTGTGGTGAGAGATTTGGGAACACAGGTTGATAGCAACCTTAACTTCGATCACCATGTGTCCACAGTGTAAAGGAAGGCCTTCTCTGTTGCACATCCCATAAGTAAGGGTATTGCATCCAGAACTAAGGATGTTATAAGTCCCCTGTACTCATCCCTCATCAGACAACTAACAGAGTACAAAGCTCCCTTCTGTATGTACCTTACCAGACACCTGCAGCAGCTGGAGAGACCTCAGCAGTTTCTCACAAAGAAAATTCAGGGCTTTCAACACATGACCTACATGGACAGAATGAAGGCTCTGTCACTGTACTCTTTATCTTATAGGCTGCTGAGAGGCGACCTGGGCCTGGCCTACAGAGCAGTCTCAGACCCTTCCTTAATGGAAATGCTGCACATCCACAAGTCAAATGGGACAAGAGTCACTCCCTTTAGGGATCTTAACCTAGTCTGTGACATTAACAGGACATGATGGAGAAACAGATATGTCTCTCAGAGATAGCCACTCCTCTGGAACAAATTCCTAATTCACATAAAACAGAGCTCCTCAATGATCCTATTTAAGCGTAACTTGGACAACTGGATGGGAAACTGTAAATTTACCTGAGTGGTGTCACCTATGTCTCTCTTGGATAAGGACAGTCAATGATGATAATAGACTCATGTTACAAATATAGATCATATAACTTGGTCAATAAGGTAACAAGGGAATAACATAGCTAGACTTATAATGGCTCTAGGGCCATTAGTCTAGTAGCCTCGTATGAACCTAAGAAAAAATAAATTTCTAGACGGAAGACAGTGCCTTGGTATGGGATCCTAAATATAAGGACCAGGATTTGTAAAGAATTTACAGAATTGCATAGGGCTGGTATATGACCAGAATCCTATTGATTTCATGAAATGGATTTATATGCAGAGACATCTGTAGAAGATCACATACCTAGAACAGAGCAAGTACACAGCAGTTATTTAATTAATGATTCTTGGCTGTGTTCACATTTCATGATGTGGGAAGGAATGAGGTACAACCCTGAAATATGGATACATTACATGGCAGCAACTGGTAATTACCTGCAATGACAAGCTACAAATGTCACCATCTACTTGAAACTGCTATGAATCCCTAGAAAGAAAAGGAATGGAACAGCTGTGCATATAGCAGAATGCAGGCACATCTGTCTCTGGACCCCCTCAAACAAAGGATTTTGGGCATATCACACCCATAGTAGTGTCCCAGAGTCAGATCCTGATCATTTTAATATATTCTAGTTCAGAATGGTCCAGTTATAGCCAACTACCTAAGAACCTGACTGGGCCTTGTCTGCAGAAAATTGCAGCCCATTCCAGCACAGTTCAGTAGGTCTAGTGCACCTCTTTTAATACCAGTGCACATGCTATACTGACACACCCTACATATTAAACAGAATGCTTCTGGCAACAAACAACAACAAAAGTTACTTGCTCCTTCCTTTTAGAGTACTGATATTGCTGGTGAAGTCCAGGGTCAGCCACAGATGTATGTTTTATCTATGTACGGCACAAGTTCTATGCTGACTGTCATAGCAAAGCCATAAGTGTATAACTACTATGAAATGGCTTCAGGGCTTGCCTTATAGCAAAAGACCACAGCAATTCACTTCTCTGTATCATGTGTCCTTCACAGAAAATGGGTTTAGAGAATCAGCACACCCTACTGGCCATCCAATGTTCCAAGGGATGAATTAATGTACCCAATAAAAAATAAGTGTACTTCATCATCATCATCATCATCATCATCATCATCATCAGTATCATCAGCCCCCTTTTCCTATTTTCGACATGGGGTCAGGGTATCGTGTTAACTGTCAACATCTCTCTCGATTCCGTGCCACACTCCTCCCTTCTTTGACACTCATGTCTGACTGTCACAGATCTTCTTTCACACAATCCATCTACCTCTTTGCTGGATGTCCTCGTTTCCTCTTACCTTCTTCCTGTCTGTCCCAAATCTTCTTCACCAGATTGTCTTCTGTTTTTCTGCACACATGTCCACACCACCATAATCTGTTCTCCATGATCTTTTATGCAGTTGGAGCCATTTTGGCTTCTGCAGTTATGTCCTCATTTCTTCATCTGTTCCGCAGTATGTATCTTACCACTCTTCTCAGGCACTTCATTCCATTACCTTTAGCTTCTTCATCTGCTCTACCTTTACTGCCCAGTTTCTTTGCCATACAGTAGTACTGGTCACACCACTGTCTTGTACACCTTGCTTTTCAGCTTCTTTGGTATTCTTTTGTCATAGACTACACCTGATACTCTATGCCAGTTTGCTACAGCCCCTCTGATTCTAGCCTTGACCTCTTCATTCAGACCACCTTTTTCCTCGACCACTACTCCGAGATACTTGAAGCTTTTTACCTGTTCTGCTATCTTCCCTTCTATCTCAATTCTCAGCTTATTTATTTTGTATTTATTGGCATTTGTTGACCGAGAAAGTCCACTGGGCAAGCAAACCCATTTTCAGTGAAGGCTGGGGGAGAAAAGTTCCATATTTATACAAACAACAAAACAATACAGTAGAGAAGTACAAATCTGGGAGAAAGGTTCTGCAGTTAAGACAAACCAGTATTATAGAACAACATAATTGCAAATCATATGTTGTACAAGTTACTATACATGCACCATATTTCAGGTAAGCTGTATTGCAGAGAGGCAAATAGTAATGTACAATAATAAGGAGTCGATTAAAAACAGGAGGTATTAGAAAGGAAGAATATAGTTGAATAAGTTATGGGATTAAGGGGGTTTTCATTGTATTTCACATGTACAGCTGGGATTAGGTAAAAAGTAGGTTTTTAGTATAGCTTTAAAGGACTTCAGGGAGTCTAGTTGGGTAATGGAAGAATGGAGGGTATTCCCAAGTTTGGCTATGTTATTAGGAATACAGGCATTGTCCTGCTCTCTTATTGGGTTTAGCTATGCTTAAAAGGGTTTTCTCTGAAGAACGGAGGGTTCGAGTGGGGGTGTATGTGTGCAGGATGGATTGGAGAGCTGGGCATTTATTGGGTTGGAAAAGTAACTTATGGGCAGTAGTTAGTTGAGCAAACTGGAGATAATGGTGGAATTCTAGCCAGGATAGGTTTGAGAGAGCGCTGCAGTGGTGTGAGCGGTTAGGCAAGTTACATGCAAATGTTGCTATCTTATAGTAGCATTGTTGTAGCTTATTAATGAGTGATGTATGCAGATTGGTGAATATGGGGATTCCGTACGTAAGGGATGGAATAAGCAGGGTGTTTGCTAATTTGAACCTAGATTGTTTATCAAGGTAAAGTTTGTGTCTGATTTCCCCAATTTACTGCTGCTACAACTGTCTTATCTGTGCTTAGTTTCATCCCATGTGCCTTTGGATTTGTATTCCATTCCCCTATCCTTTGCTGGAGTTTCTGCCCAGAGTCTGTCTGTAATGACACATCATCTATATACAGCAACTTTGTTGGTCTGTCCCCTCTGACCTGTTTGCTAATGTCATCCATCACCAGTGTGAACAGCGGTGGGCTCAGAGCTGAACCCTAGTGCACAACCATTCCCACTGGGAAACCCTCTGTGAGGCTGAACACTATTTGTACTTCAGTCATTGGGTCCTTGTACATAGCTTGCACTAATTCTACCAATGTTTCTAGGATTTCGAACCACCCCAATACTGCCCAAATCAGCTTTCTTGAGACCCTACCATATGCTTTCTCCAAGTCTAGGAATGCTCTGTTGGACTCTTTCCTCATCTCTAGCTTCTTCTCAACTATCTGTCTCACTGCAAGCATCAGGTCAGTTGTGCTACATCCTGATCTGAATCTAAACTGCTCATCTCCCATCTTACATTCTACTACTCTGCATATCCATTTATGAATCACCCTGTACAGAACTTTCATACAATGTTTCAGAGTTTGATGCCTCTTTACTGCTTTTAGTTGTAGATGTCCCCTTTGTTCTTGCACACTGGCAGGAGTATGCTTATTCTCCACTCATGCTGGATACGCCTTTCTCTCCACACTGCTATGAATACCCTCAGGAGCCATTTCTCCTCTATCCCACCCAGCATCTTTATCATATCTGCTGTGACCTCATCTGAGCCTGCTGCTTTCCCTGATCTCATTTTCTTTAGTGCTGTTCTTACTTCTTCAAGGGTGGGCTCCTCTTCCTCTCTCATCGTAGGCTGTTTCTGGGGCAGTACAGCTTCTGTGGGGTTTTCTTCATCCAGAAGCTGCTGGAAATACTCCTTCCATCTGCCTTTGATGTCCTGTGGACTGGTGAGCAGTTTGTTGCTGGCATCCGTTATGAAGGGTATCTGACTATCTTCTTTATCTTTCTGTCTTTGCCCAGCAACCTGATATAGTTTCTTTGTGCCACCTACTGAGTCTCCTTCAGAAATTGGTAGAGTGCCTCTGATGCCCTATGTTTTGCTATTGCAGCTCCTTTCTTAGCTTCTTTGTTAGCCAAACAGTATTTTTTCCTAGCCTGGTCAGTCTTTTCTATCTCCCACTTTTTCCTGCACCCCTCCCTTCTTTTGATGACATTTTAGACTTCCGTATTCCACCAGCAGCTTTCCTTATGTACCTTATTTCCATACCTGGCTAGGTCACATATCTGTTTTGTAGTCGTCATACATGCTGCCATTCATCTTCAACTCCAGCTATTTCCTGCTTTTCTTTGGGTGATAGAGCCCTGAGTAATTCCTTGAACTGTTGTACATTCTCTCCAGTCAACTTCCAGGTGTTCAGCCTGGTCTCTGTTTACCTTAGAGCCTTCTTTGACCACTGCTTACAGCAGATTGTGATAACTAGTGGTTTATGCTGTTGGCTGACTGTTTCACTGGGGATGACTTTGGCATCACTGATTCTACCCCAGTGCCCTTTTCTTACTAGGAGGCCACTCTTGTATGTGACCTTGTGACTGTCTCACTTTCTGAACCATGTGTTGGGTGCTATCAAGCCATTTGCCATACAGCTGTCTAGAATGGCCTCTCCTTCTTTATTCCTGTTGCCCCAGTCCTCCTATCCTGTTCTGTCTGTCCCGATGTGAGCAGTCAAGTCACCTATTACCAACACCAACGCATGTTGTCCTACTTTATCTGTTAGGTCCTATAACTGCTGTCTGACTGCACTCTTTTCCTCACTATTACAACCCTGCTGTGGGGCATAGGCTGGGACTATGAATACTGGCCTATCTTATTGCCATGAGTCTGTCACTAATTCTGATGATATCCCTCACTGCCTTCTGAAGTCTGTTTCTCACTACAATTCCCACACCATTTCTAGCCTGTCTCCCTCCTGAGAAGTAGATTCTGGATCCCAAGCCAAGTGTCTTTGCTGCATTGTCCTTATATCTTGTCTTTTGGATACATAGGATGTCAAGCCTCTTCCATATCATCATGTCAGCCACTTCCAAGCTGTGTCCTTTCAGTGCAAGTGCAAGTGCACTTATTAGTGGCATGGATTCATATGCTGTGGCAAAAATCTTGTATTGTAGTCAGTATTTCATTTTTATTCACTAACTTCAGCTCTTAAAAATAGAGCTAGAGTAGAAAAGTGCAAGAAGAAGACAGCTTACTTTTCAGTTTCTTCTACTTGTACATTTACTCCGTTACAATTTCTTAAAGTCACATTTAGGAAGCAAAAAAGAAAGAAAAACACAAAACTAACACAGGGAAATGCAATGGTTAATAAGGCGTTTGTGTGTGTGAGTGTGACTGTGTGTATGTGTTTGCATGAGTGTGGGCATGATTCTGAGTTTCTGTGTATATGTGTGAGTGTGTGTGTGCGTGTGTGTGTGTGTGTGTGTGTGTGTGTGTGTGTGTGTGTGTGTGTGTGTGTGTGTGTGTGTGTGTGTGTGTGCGTGTGTGTGTGTGTGTGTGTGTGTGTGTGTGTGTGTGTGTGTGTGTATCTGTGTTACTCTGTGTGTGTATATATCTGAGTGTCTGTGAGGGTTGTTGAGTGTGAGTGATTAAGTGTGTGTAGCTTAAGTTATTAACTACATACATAACATCAATATTTTGGATGCAAAATACTTCCTCCAACAATAGTTACATATCCTACAACTGTCAAACATAGCAATAATGTCCTGCAGGGTGGCTGTTACATTACTGTGAGATATTGAACCTTCCAGGGGTTGAGTGGCCCTCTACCTCTGGCAACTGGGCTCACAATACCTCTTGGCAGCCCCCGTAATGTACTGCCTATCGGGCATTATTGCTTGTTTAGAAGAGGCCTGTGCCTGGTATTCAGACCATTAAAGATTTTATTATTATTTACAAACCTTTATGCAGAATACCTACTGGCTACATAAACACAAGGAAACACTCAACATCAATAAAATCAGTGTTGACCATTGCATCAAACATTACAACTTCATATCTCAACATCTTCTACGCCTATGGTCTAAACTCCCATCTCAGTTAAATTCAGCCTGTCAATTCATACATTCAAGAAGCAGCGGAATGACTACATAAGCCCCTATAAATTCCACCATGGGATCATGGGATCCAGGGCCTTGAGATTGTTGACAAACCCTATGGACCATTACACAGGCTACGCAGTATCCACATGGATGCAGCCAAACTAGGTATTGTCATGAAATCCCTGAATGCATCCAAGCTATACGGTCACTTACATGTATACCCAACATGCTACCTTTACAGTAATTTACATGGTGGAGATCCCTTGACAGCTACCTTCACTACCTTCAAAGGTATATTAAGACACACATCAAAGCAGGTGAGACTGTTTCCAAGCACAGCATAAACAAAATAAACAGCTGAAGGAGGTCTAATGAATGTTTGCCTGACAGCAGCATCATGCACATAGCACTGCTGATGGCCTGACTAGTAATCAGGTGTAGGCAGTGCATGAACTGTGGGGTGCATCTTAGGCGCCATCAACATTTAACAGACCTGGGACACAATACGTAAAAATTAAGACAAGTCTGTAGGTGTCAGACAGTAAGTAACAGAAATATCTTTTATGACTCACGCTACTGTCCTCACAGCAAAGATACACGCTTCCCAACTTCCTTGTATGAGACTACGCAATGTGTTTGTGAATGTTGTAGAGGATTTCTTCCATTAAAAAAAAAAATCTCTGTAATCATACCTCTCAACCTGGAAACATCAAAACTCTGGACAAAGGCCCATGTAAACTAAGTACAACTGGACAAAAAACTGTCACTGATTAACATAAAATTTGCATACATAATTATGTAACCCTGCCTACTCCAATGGAGTTGTGGGAAAGCAGCATTCAAATGCAAATTGAAGAACATACAAAATATTAAACACAAAATATAACCAGAACAATAGTGTTTTATTTATATTACCATTTGAACTTGTATAAAACTAAAAAAAAATCTTTTTTGAAAATAAAATTAACTGCTACACTCATATAAAATTAAAATAAATACAATTTGTGTAAAAAATCAAATTAATTCTAATAACTACTAAACTGGTATAAAATTTAAATAAATACAAATTAAATAATCTCTAATTTATTTTGTCTGTTGACAAAGCACACCTTCTCCTAGATACTGTCAATATATATATATATATATATATATATATATATATATACATATATATATATATATATATATATATATATATATATATATACACATATATATATATATATATATATATATATATATATAGATAGATAGATAAACATACATATAACTTCCCATCATGTTAAAAGTCCCCAAAAGTCTGTGTCAGAAATTGTGTACAAAATGTATAATTCCGGTTCTAGGACTAATTACTGATGACACGTTTCAACGAAAGTGAAACGGTCGAGCACACTTCCGTGAAAGTCTGCAAAAAAAAAAAAAAACAACATTTAAAAAAAGAAAAGCATTAAGCACATTTATGCAGGGGAGCAAGCCCCCTACACCCCCCACACCCCCTACTTTTATATTCTCACTCCGAGATTGCACTACAGTGGGGAAAAGGGAATATTCCCTTATCCCCGCTGTACCTCAATCTCAGCAACAGCCATTCTGTCATGTGTTTTTTTTTTTGAGCTCACTGAAGTGAAAGTGCTCACCCGTTTTGGCTTCGGTGAAACAAGCTTTCACTCAACAGTCCTAGACCCATAATTCTTCCATCATAACGCAAACTGTAAAGCTTGATGGAAGTATACATTAAATGTAGTGAAAGCAGTAATCTATTTGAGTCAAATCAAACACTTCTCTTAGAATATTCTAAATATTTCAGTGCAGAAGTGATAACTTAGTGTAACTCATGGCTTTTCTTGGCCTGGCTACATTACAATTAATCAAAGAAAGCCAAGGTTGAGTTAGTTATAATAAATGAAAACATTTCCAAGTACTTGAGACATGAATGTTCCTTTTACTCTTTCATCTGACAAGGAACACAGTCAGGGTAAGTGCTTTTCAGAAAAGGCTGCAGCACACATTAACATTACAAATGTCAAGCCAGACTTCTGGTACCACTTTGCTTCATGTTCATCTCTATTAAGTAGTATTACAACAAAAGGCTAGTTGCATCAATAAAGAAAAATAAACAAGGCAGACAAAACAAAACATCACAAAAATGAATAAAATGCATGTGAAAATAAATTATTAAAGTAATTAGCAGGTACACATCATGGGATAAATAAAAATCTTTTCACACTAATGTCAACTCTGTTTTCTTGACACAAACACAGTTTGTCCTTCTCCAGTTCAGCTAGAGATCAACTGCTCCTCCTTTCCTAAACACACCAACATACAAGGTACTTACAACACACACACACACACACACACACACACACACACACACACACACACACACACACACACACACGCACACACACAAACAGGCTCACTCACTGACTCTTGGGTCACCCTGATACCTTTTCACATTTCTATAAATCTAGACAGGGCATAGCAATGTGTGTGATGCTGTGTCAAAAAAAAATATGAACTTCAGTACGACTTAGCCTACACTTGCAAAATATAACAGCTGAGAAAGCTTGACATTTAAGTCTTTGGCAGTGCGACAACAAAACTCTCAGTAACAAACACATTTATTTAACTTCATTACAATTGTGGTATAACAGGTACTCAAACCTCAAATTTTTTTGGTCTTGAGACTCTTGACAAAGCCTGCCAAATAACAATAGTACTAGTAATGTGGAACAAATACAGAAAATCAGGGACAGTTTAGTAGTTCTCTAATTCACTTAGAAAGTTAATAGAGCAACAAACTTTGCATCATCGTGCATTTTCTAAAGAATAAGAAGTAAGAGACTCTAATGCTTGTCACTGCCTATAATCCTCCGTGATTTACCAGTAAATTAAAAAAAAAATTGCAAAGGATACTGAGACTTCTTCTTCTTTCGGCTTTTCCCGGTTAGGGGTTGCCACAGCAGATCACCTGTCCGCTCATGATTGGCAGTGGAGTTTTACAGTGTCGAGTTGCCAGCCCGGTGCCCAACCTTCCACAGAAGGCACAAACACACACACACTCACACCTAGGGCCAATTTAGAGTGTCCAATCCACCTGCAGCATGTCTTTGGAATGTGGGTGGAAACCGGAGCACCCGGTGGAAACCCATGCAACCACAGGGAGGACATGCAGACTCCACACAAAAGGCACCCCAGCTGAGGATCGAACCAGAGAACCTCTTGCTGTGAGGTGATAATGCTAGCCACTGCACCACTGTGGCAGCCCATGCAAAGGACACTGAGACAAGTTCTACAAAATCAGGGTAGCTCTGAAATAAACTCATTAGCCACTGCAAAAAAAAAAAAATACATGTATGTATGTTTATTTATATATAATACACACACACACACACAATTGCAGAGAAAGTTTACCCACTCATGACAGTTAACTGTTAAAGCCTAGTGTCGCACATCCAGGCCACTCAGAACATCTTTGGTCTCATTTCCAAGCAAAAACAATAGTACCTAACTGGACCACTCAGATTTCTGCCATATCTGGCTCCTTAAGCAAGAAAGGTGTTCTCATACACAATCTTTGTATCTGTTCTGAACTAAATTAAAGACAATTAAAATTGCCAAATAGAAACTAAAATAAAATCGGCATGTCACACTTACCAAAGGATTGCTGTTTTAATTAACCACTGTGAATTCCCTGCACTCAAGCCTGCAGAAGTTCCTCTTTAACCCTCTGTTTCTCTTTACCTTGTTTTTATATATCAACAGACATCAACAGTTTAACAAATTGGAACAAATAACATCAGTTATTTCTCGTGTTGAGACACTTGTCTTGCTATAATCTATTTGCAAGGTCAAAAATACTTGTATTTCATCTAATCTGTAATACTATTGATGCAGGCAGTTTCTAGGCAATAACTTAAGGCTATATAATGCTTTTAAATTTTCTCATCCTGGGACTAGGAGTGTGGACCAGACTCTCTGCACTGCAGAAGTACTGGGGCTTCAGCGCTTGGCAGAACTTAACTTAAACTCGAAACAGCTCCACTCACTCAATGCTTGCTGCTGCCTGGCCTGCTGCTGTGCTGCCATACTATTCCAAATTTCCAAATCCAAATAGGTGCCTGCAAATGTAAATACAGTCTGATTCTCTGATAGGCTGACTCATAAAGCTGGTGAGTGATGACGTCAGCCACAACTTGTCAAAAAAAAAATAAAAAAAATAGGGAATTAAAGGGACCACTTGGGAATTCTTGGCACCCCATTATTTTGCCCTCAAAACCAGTAAATACCGAGGAATTCAGTACAGCTGAGAGGTATGTCTGTAATGTTTGAATTGCACTATGGCTATTGATTTAATTGCCATACAGACAAAAGTGACTGAAGATCAACTTTAACAAAAGTGAAAGCTAGGTTAGAGCTGTAGAGAAGAAAGAGAGAATCTGGTAGGCATAGCAATAACCTACAAAGATCCAATTAATGAGAATCCATCTATAAGAAAATTATTTTTATTTGGAATAATAATACTTCTCATTTGTTTGTTGGCCCCATTACACTATCTGTAGGAATTCATCCATCAACAAGGAATTATTGTTCTAGGCCTCCAGTGGAAATGGGTTATGCCCATTGGTTAAACCATACAATAATCAAATCATAAATAAATATAAATATATAGTAAATGAACAAACAGTGTAGGGAAAGTGACATATTTGAATGCAAGCCTTCACCTCCCTGTTATGAAACATGATAAGGTCTGATTATGAGTGGATACAGCTGTCAGAATTCTTAATAAAATGAAAAAATAATCCACTGTTCCCCAGGCCAGTGTGTAGCCACCAGGATAATGTCAGCTGAGCTTATTTTTGTCTTCATTCAGACGTTTTAGATGTAAGTGGCATGTGGCATACATTAAGTTGGATTTTTCTATGCAACTATACATCTGAATGACAGTTATGCCCTAATAGAATTCTGTCCACCTATGAAAGTGACCAACTTTGTTTCCACTCTGGCTTTTCCATCTTTAAGTAATGTAAAACTGTATACGTAATGGAGTTAATAATGCACAATAAGGTCAGTGTGAGGGATGAAGTTCCTGAAATACATAACAGCATTAAGTAGTAGTTTAAGTGTTGTAAAAATGGGGAATATTGGTTAATAAATGTTAAAGTGAGAGTTTAATTTATGCAGAATATTAGGATTATCTAGCTAGAACATTATGGTATAGAGTAAGTAGTTATTCATGTATTAATGCCTTGTCGTATTAAGTCTATGTGATCTCTTTACATTTGAGTCCGGGGATATGGAATTTCATTCAGTTTTTGCACTTGTGTGATTCTGAATAACAATAAAGTTTACTTTGACTTTGACTTTGAATGTCATTCTCCAATTTAGGGCCGGGGGTACCCCAAAATGTAGTGGTGGTCTATCCCAGGACATTCACACACTCTTGGACATGGCACTGACACATAAAGGTAATTTGGTAGAGTTTCAATTTACTTACAGCACATCTTTAGGATGTGGGAAGAAAGTAAAACATCATGTGTAAACTCACATAAACAAAGAATTGACAGGCACAATCTGGACAGAATGCACCCCAGCCAAGACCCAAACCGGGCAGCCAACCCCCAGATTCTGAAACAGATTTCAGTTTTCAGTAAGTGACTTTGCATGAAGATCAATGATGTGCAAGATGGGGGTGATTCAAAAAACAGTGAGTATAATTACAGAAATGTAAGAAATCCCTTGGTTTGCATAATATGCAAATGGTGGCAAAATGAGAAGTAAATGAGCAACAGCCTTAAAATGACAGCAGTTGCAGAGGCAAATGAGAGTGAACAATATGTTGGAGTGGTTCAGAAATGTATGTACTCTGCATGCAGAAATGCTATCACCACAGTTTTCATCACAGTAAAATCCTAGAGTCATGAAACAGACCATGTAAATATGAGTGGATAGCCACCACACTACTTAATATGTATAGGTGAGAAGGTGTTATCACTACTGGTAGTCACCATGTTGCACATCAACCTGAGCTTTGGCCGGCTAAGATCTAGCTGCATTCAACTAGACGTATAAGAGAATTTAAGTACCTTTTATCTGCACTTTTTTCAAATAATACAGCATTTTAATTGATTTATTTGTGTTGCATTGAATATTAACTGAACTGGAAGTTTTGACTCTGTTTTTTCAGTTAGGACTTGCTAGATTTTATTGCCTGTTAGAATTCCTGCATAGACAGTAACTGCAGTCAGGGGTAGTCTCATTCATTGATATTCTGTTACTGCCTATTTAAGTGGTACATTTTGGAATATTTTCTGCTTAAAACCTGAGCTTTGGCTGGCTAAGATCTAGCTGAACTCAACTGGAGGTATAAGAGAATTTAAGTACCTTTTATCTGCACTTTTTTCAAATAATACAGCATTTTAATTTATTTATTTGTGTTGCATTGAATATTAACTGAACTGGAAGTTTTGACTCTGTTTTTTCAGTTAGGGCTTGCTAGATTGTATTGCCTGTTAGAATTCCTGCATAGACAGTAATTGCAGTTGGGGCTAGTCTCATTCATTGATATTCTGTTACTGCCTATTTAAGTGGTACATTCTGGAATATTTTCTGCTTAAAACCTGAGCTTTGGCCGGCTAAGATCTAGCTGTATTCAACTAGACATATAAGATAATTTAAGTATCTTTTATCTGCACTTTTTTCAAATAATACAGCATTTTAATTGATTTATTTGTGTTGCATTGAATATTAACTGAACTGGACATTTTGACTCTGTTTTTTCAGTTAGTTCCCCACCCAGCCTCCCTGATTTTGTTTTGGTGTTAATCTTGGTGGCTTTGAAACTGGCCGCCCCTCTTGTAAATTTTTGTTTGGATACTCCTTCTGGGCCCATCTCATTTGCTCACTCAACTGAGTGCAGTGAGATCATATTCTGATTTCAGACTCCTACTGTGTACAAAGAGAGCATCTGGGAAAGAAAAAAAACATTTTAAGCTTGTTTCCTGCCTTTCATGTAAGTAGTCTTGACTGTTTGTAGGCTTCTGAGCCCCCAAGCCTTTCTGTGTTGGAGGGAAGCCTTCTAGCTTAATTTTGTTTCTCAGAACTAGCCAGTTTTCTAGTTTCAGCACTCAAATCTGTTTCTTTGAACTCAGCACTTGTTCAGAACTCGTTGTACGCACTAAATAAGCTGCAAATTACTACAGCACTCAACTTTCCTCACTTGTCTAGAAAGCAGTTTTTAGTACTTAATAAATAAGCACCTATCCAGGCATGTCTAAGGGTGGGCTCCCAGTGATTTCTCCTGTCTACCTGATGAGTATGGGCATCTTGGGGCAATGCAGCAATTGCCTCATGTACACAGACAACCCTCTCCTCCTACCACCCAACACTACAACCTGTGAGAGATGCACTTATATAGCCAAACTGGAAGCAAAGCTCTCTTCACCCAAGACTGGACTAGACAGTCAAGAGGAGAAGGTAAACACTTGCACCACACCACACTCATCACATAGTCCCTCAAAACCTACACCACCAAAACACACACATAGAAACACAAAACACACACCTACATTTGTGGAGGCTCTCGATAAAAGCATGCCCAAGCATCAGGGATCGCCAAAGCAGAAACTCAAGCAAACTCCACCCCCCCAACACAGCCCAAATGAAACATAGCCCACAACCTCAGTGTGCCACTCAACCACAGCCCATAAGGCATAACAATGTACCCAACACTGTAGTCATAGGTGACTCTATAGTCAGGCACACTGATGTTCCACTCACCAGGCTAAACAAGGAGAAAGTTACTGTCAGCTGCCTGTCAGATGCCAGGATCTGCCACATAACGCATGCACTCAGGTCACTCCACAACAAGTACAAATATGACACTGTCATTGTCCATGTTGGTGTGAATGACCTGAGACGTACCTCCCTAGACTACATGAAAAGAGACATGGAGGAGCTCTCTGATCTTGTAGCCCAGGCAAGTATGACCCTAGCCCTGAGTAGCATCCTGCCACCACCCAGAATGATACAACAGTACAAGGACAAAATGATTGACTTCAACAATTGGCTAAGCTTCTGGTGTCATTCTAAGGGGATCCAGTATTTGTCTGCCTGGGATGACATGATTGACAGACCACGATGCTTTGCCAGAGATGGTCTGCACCTGTCGCCCTTGGGATTCTGGATACTGGCTAAGGCTCTTGCCACCCCTATAGTGCCTTTTTTAGGCAAGATTGAAATGACAAATTAACCACTGTAACAGGTACAAGCAAGCAAAATCTGAGAGTAATGCTACTCAGTGCTAGAAGTCTAAACCTCAAAATGCACTCACTCAAGGCACTCCTTAAAATGGAGAACATCGACATCTGTGCAGTAGAGACCTGGTTCAAAGCTCCAGAGAGCACCCCTGCTTTACCAGGCTATAATTCATACCACACCTTTCAGCCACCTAACCCGGAATGAAGCACTAAAGGTGGAGGCATGTCCATATTCATTAAGGATATCCACACCTCCAGACTAGTTGCACAGCATAATGCATCTGAGATTATCCAAGTGCAACTAACTCTGGGCAAGACCGCAATCCAAATTGTAGCTTGCTACAGACCCCCCACCATGCCCCAGGATTCCCACTCCTCATTTCTTGATACACTGGAAAGTATTAGGGTACAACCCAACACCCTAATAATGAACGATTTCAACTACCACACCATTAACTGGGAAACCTACTCATGTACCAACACTTTTGCTCAATGTTTTCTGGAATTCATAAATTCCAACACCTTGGATCAACTTATTCACACCCCCACCAGGGGCAACAATATCCTAGACCTGGTCATTACCAACATGGGCAACCACACCAGAGGTCAATTCCTCATTGGTCAGATCCGATCACAAGCTAATCACCCTGGACATCCACATCCCGCCCCCACAACCAATTAGGGAAACCACAATGAAAAACTTCTCCAAAGCCAACTTCACACTTCTTAAGACAGAAGTGGCAAACTTCATGACACCCATGCAGACGGACAATAGAGGTACGACTGCTGAATCCTACACAAATGCACTTTATAAGCACTTACACAAGTGCATGGATGATGCTATCCCTAACAGAACCAAGATGTTAGCCTCCAAAAAAAGGAAGCCAATCTGGTGGTCCTCTGCCATAAAAAAACTCTACAACAGAAGAAAGAAACTGTTGCAAAAAAGAGTAAAATCCCATGACTGGAGGAACTCCCTGGTCAACCTCAGTAAGAAGCTGAGATCCCTCATAAAATCCTCCAAAGCTAGTTACGAAAACAAAAATTGCCACTGACTCTAAAGACAACCACAAAGCATTCTATAGCTATGTCAAGAATCTCAATGGCAACACTCAGATCTGCTCTGAGTTACAGCACAATGGCACTAAATATACAGAACCATCTGATATTGCCAACATCCTGGCAGATAGGTTCAGTGCTAACTTTACCCCTTCTCACCCCCTAGAGGGCCCATCTCTGTACCAGAAGAATGCAAAGTTCCTGTAATCACGGCTGCACAGGTAAAACCACCCTCTCCAAAGCCAAGAACACAACATCCATGGGACCTGACAATATCCCAGGCTGCATTCTACATGAACTACAGAATGAACTGGCACCCTACCTAATTACCATGTTCAATCATAGCCTCACCTCAGGCTTTATGCCCACTGTATGGTGCGCCATGATGGTTATCCCACTCCACAAAGGGAGAGTCACGATGGACCCCGGGAACTACAACCCCATTAGCCTGATGAGCCTGGTCTGCAAGGCCATGGAACGTATCATCATGGAACTCATAAACAAAGACATTGGTAATCTCCAAACTCTGGACCCTACCCAGTTCAGGTTTGTAAAAGGCAGATCATGTCTCCTAAACCTGATTGACTTCTTTGAAGCAGTCACCAAAGCCATAGATGAGGGTAAGGTGGTTCACACAGCTTATCTAGATCTCACCAAGGCTTTCAACACTATCCCCTACTCTGGAATTATAGAAAAGCTCACTAAACTAGGTATAAATCCCTATGTCACAAGATGGGTTGATGACTGGCTCATGGACAGAACACACATTTGTGAAAGTAGCAGACTCCAAATCCAACTTCAGACCAGTGACAAGTTGAGTACCACAAGGTTCAGTCCTGGGTCCTCTCCTGTTTGGTATCTACTTCTCTGAAGTACAGGCTAACATAGAGGGTCTTTGGCTAACAAAGTTTGCAGATGACTGCAAACTAGGAGCCATAATCGAAACTCCTAATGATGTGGACATACTACAAAAGGGCCTCACTGAGACAGATGCCTGGTGTCAAAGCCATGGCCTGAAGCTCAATGCTAAAAAGTGTATTGTCATCCCCTTTGGTAAAAACTCTGTACCCATGAACTACCACATAAGTGGTAGTCTACTTAACGCTGAAAGTGTGATAAGAGACCTTGGGACACAGGTGGACAGTAGTCTCTCCTTTGATAATCACATTGCCACAGTGGTCAGAAAATCCTTCTATGTGGCTCACCTCATCACAAAAGGGTTCTCATCCAGAAAAAAAAGAGGTCATTGTTCCCCTCTACTCATCACTCATTACACCCATTATAGAGTACAACGCCCCTTTTGGTGTGTACCTCACAAGACATCTACAACAACTGGAAAGGCCACAGAAATACCTCACAAAGAGGATTACTGGCCTCAAACAGATGCTCTACACAGATTGTCTCAAAAAACTCCAGTTTTACTTCTTCGCATATCGCCTACACAGAGGCAATCTCTACCTAACATACAAAGCTATGTCAAACCCAGAGCTGTTGGACATGCACCACTTAAACAAATCCCAATCCTTCCGAGCTACACGCTCTAGGGAACTAAACCTTGTCACCACAATAAACAGAACATGCTGGAGGGATAGATTCCTGTCCCAGAGACTTCCAATAATCTGGAACAGACTACCTATGTCAAACAGAGCTCCTCATTAGCATTCTTCAAGAACAATCTTGATGATTGGATGGAAAATAGGAAATTCACCCCAGGGATGACTTCTGTGGCTCTGCTCGACAGGGGAACAGGAAAATAATTTTCTTGGGTGGCGAAAGCCAGGGTACCTTTTTGGCTAGTCTTATATAGGCCCTAGGTCTAATAGCCTAGTACCTACCTATAAACCTATTAGTTGGGCTCACTCATCCATCAGTGTCTAACATATTGCGCCTTTATCTACAGAGCAACTGTGGACCACTTCCATGTGGATAGAGCCACACTGCATGACGTGGCCGAGATGTGTCACCTTCATATGTAGACCAGGGGATGAGTGTAGTACTTACTTTTGTGGGTACCAAAGTATGTGTGGTTTTCAGAATACAAGCTACAGAGACCTTTCAGTGACCAAATGGGTATATGGTGCACATAATTCAAGCATCTGCATCAAGAACACCTCACCAGTTTCTTAATGTCACGTCATAGGATTTGATTCCTTCCACCTCCATTTGCCTGCTGTGTCATTCTGAGCATGTCACTTAACCAGGTAGTGCTCCTGGGTCACTCCTGAAAAGGATCACTTGTGTCCAGTTTGCTTACTTGATTAACAGATGTATAAAATAAAAAATACAGCATGCTGGGAAAGCATATGTGGTCTCCACATACCACAAAAGTGAGAGGCAATACTACACTTACCTTTTAACCTTTATGCTGATGATATAGTGATCTGTAGATCTCATCTCTCCTACTCTGTAATCCAAAAACAACTACAAGATGAGATGTCCCAGCTTTCCAAATGGCAAACAAAGAAAGAAAGTTACTGCTTAACACCAGAAAGACAAAATGCATGATATTTGGAACCAAATCCAAGCTTGCCATGATCCCCAAACAACTACCATATATTTAACCTGACATCCCTTGACACCAACAAACAGTTTCACTACCTAGGAATTTGGTTAGATCAGCATCTTAATTTCCAACACCATGTACAAGTTACCAATGTAAAAAAAATGCTCGCAATGATTCTTGGCAACTAAAATTTCCCACTGAAGAATGGATACCCATTGGTAAGGGAAAACCTCTTTTCTAGCTCAGATATGGCTAACTCAGGTGGCATCAGCATACAAGAAAAACCTTGCAAATTCCTGCCAGCAATTTCTGTAGATTTATTAAATTATTTCCCAAAACACAAAACAACTGCTAAAGCTCACTGACTGCCCATCTGTCATAGGAAAACATGTTTGCTAGGCTCCCTGCTCTTCAAACTAATCTATCCCCAATTTTTCACTTTTTTTTTTTTTTTTTTTTTTTTTGCTAATCACTTATTTCAATGTACCTCACTCTAAAACCTTGGATCCCTTCCCCCAACATAATCTCCCTACAAAAAAAAAATCAAATTAAAGCTGTACTGCTCAGATCACAGCTTCTCCAGCCCAATACCACAAGGCTAGGAATTCTTCTCAATCCATCTTAACGAATGCTCCTTCTTTAAAGTCGTCAAAAAGGAGCTGCTTGATTGTTTGTTTATGTATTGCTTTATTTATTTTTCTTTGTTTTCCAGGAAAGTCCAATGGGGTAATACCCATTTTCAGTGGAACCCTGGGGAGAAAAGCTTCACTTATGCAGCCTCCCTCAAGTATTTCTGAGGAACGCAGTTAAGGCTCCCATATGTAGTACAAGCAGAAAACTATACTAAAGTGGAAAGGGATGATGATGGAGGGGGGAAGCTCAAGAAACAAGGAGAAACTGGAATTTTGGGTGCAGACCTTATGAGGAGAATGACAGTAATCATACAGAATATTATATTCATAAAGTAGCAGAAAGTGTTCTAAGAACTAAGCCAACATGTGAATGGAGAAAGGAGATTATGCCAATAGGGATGACTACAGTTAGGCATACAGACAATAGGCAAGAGGGGAATGGAATGTATTGGAGAAAACTGGCAACGGAACCAAGATATTAGGAGCAAATAACTAGAGAGGGAAAGGCAATACAGTGGGAAGACATCAAGAATTTATTTGGCCTGCAGGTTAGAGATTGCCTTCTCTATCAAAGATTGATATTAGAGTGTAAGCAAAGAGAAATAGGGGTGGTCCTAAACAAAAGACCAGTACTGGTAGAGTTTCAGTAGAATCTAGAACAGAAGCTGCCATTAAAAAAGGAATAATTAGTAGAGCATAAAATATTGCATGATAATTATAAGAATCAATCAGAGGAGTTTAGAAAGGATTGGAAAGAGAGATTGGATTAGCAATTCACAAAAAACAATGGGGGGGGATATATGTATGTCTCCCATATAAGCAACAAAGACTAGAAGATTTCGAATCTTTGCTTGGAAGTGTTTACATAAGTATTTTTATAGCCCAAGTAGACTCCAAAGAATTTTTCCTCAAATAGACAGCAAATGTTGGAGGTGTGATGCGGAAGAACGAGGAAACTGGAAACATATTTTCTGGAAGTGTAATGGGCTGGCAGACTTAAAAGATTCCCTGCAGACTGCTCTGTGAGAAATACTGGGTGAGCAAATTGGCATTGTTAGATATTTATATATTTAGACACCTATAGTACATGTAAACTTCTGCTTGTTAGATAATGTGTATGTATGTATATATATATATATATATATATATATATATATATATATATATATATATATATATATATATATATAAACATTAAAATGTATGCACATTTCTGTTTGTTAGCATATATATACACTGAAGGGTTATACTTTCCTTAGTTAGAAATATGCATGATTCGGCATCCTACTGTGTCATACAAATGTTCTGTGCCTGGTTCAAGCTTCAAGGAGAATTGCAGAAAAGAAGGCCTCTCTGCCTTCTGAGAAACAACTCCCTACCAGCCAGAGACAGGAGGAATTCACCTTGAAATGCAGCTTATTAATAGACTGTATGACATCAGGCAAATACCAAAGTGCTGACTTTGAAAGTTCCCAACAGACTGCATTACATCAAAAGACTGCTTTCATAAAAAGAGTATAAAAAAGAACTGTGACTGAATGTGGGGTAGATGTGATTTTTTGTTAGATCTGGTATTTGTAGGAACAAGTTTGTTCTGAGGTAAATGGAGAATGGAAAGTTATCATCCATACTTGTAAAAAAAAAAAAAAACTGAGACATTAAAGCTGTAAACTGTGACAGTATCGTACGTGTCATCTGTTACATAGACAAGTTATTTTATTAGTAACTGCGCATAAGTTAAAACCGTGCTGAAAAAGTTAATAGTCTACAGAGTTCAGTGAATTAATCAGACTTTGGTTTCAGCAAGCATCATTATCATAAATAACTTTCTGTGGTGAGGCTATTCTGTATTCGAACCGAGGGGAAGTGGTACCTTTTACAAGGTCACTTCAGTAAAGGTGCAGTAACTAACATTTATATATGTGATTGAGTCATGAATAGGAGCACTTCAGTTTTCTATAGTTTGCAGCAGTGCAGTTTCCAGATGTCTGGATCCGGAATGGTGGTCATGGTGTCATGGTTAAGTGTTGTGACTGCAGTGTACAGGGTCCTGGGTTCAAGACCTGCAGGGACTGTTCATTTACCAACCTATGAACCTATATGATTGGATGGGAGATAGGAAATTCACCCCAGGGATCATGTCTGTCGCCTTGCTAGACAGGGGCCTGGAGAAGTAAATATTGTCAGAAGAAATATCCAGGGAATTGTTATGGTTAGGCTTGCATAGGCCCTAGGCCGATAGCCTAGTACCAACCTATGAACCTATGAAGCTATTTACTTACATTGCATTATACTAAGTTCTAGTCAAACAGAGAGTAGTTACATTTCTATTTACATTTATACACAAACAGTAGTTACATTTATACATATACATTGTAAGATTTTACAGAGTTGAAAGTTACTATTTTGTCATTTCAGTAAAAGGTTGAGAATATCATGTTTAAGGAGAGTATTTGTATAGTATTGTACAGTATAAACGTTTTAACTCTGCTATGAGCATGTACAGGACCAGGATTGGTTAAGATGTTGTTTAAGCAGTGTTTTAAAACTACTGAGTTTGTTAGAGAGTTTTGTTTGCATGGGGATACTATTCCAGAGTTTAGCAATGCATTGGGAGTAGAGTGCATTTCCTGCAACATTATTTGACTTATGTATAAGTCTGAAACTGAAACAGTTCCTCTACAAAGCTGCCTCTTGCACCCAGAATGGGTGCATTTAACTAACTGTACCACCTTCCTGTTTCATTTCTTAGTCACATGTGTCCGCTAGGGTTTGGGTACACCCATCCATTTTAAAAATACCCTGGAAATAAGCTGTATATATGATTTACATAGGCACAACTAATTTTCCCCACATTCTTTACTCTCCCTATTGGTGATGGCATTTCTTTACCTCTCTCCTTAATTATTCCCCTAAAGACAGTGTCTCATCTCCTTCCCTATATGTATTGTTTCAGTCTAAATTTCTATTATATTTATACTGATTTTACATTATTTTATTATAATGTATGCTATAATAACAATTTTGTATTCTGTACTTTATTGTATTTTCTATTTTAAGCTCCCAGGCTGAACATGTAAACAGCCCAAAGAGACCAGTGTTCTATGCCAGTTAACAAATGTAAATGAAATAAAATTAAAATGCAGACTTTTTATAACATAGCCCATTTCTCTGAGGTACTTGAGGGCATAGACTGTACCCACATAGCAATAAATTCTCCATCTGCAGAACAGGGACACACGTACTTCAGCTGTGATGGATTCAGTGCTATCAATTGGCAGGTGGTCTGTAATGCATATAATATACAATGTATCTGCAGGTCAGTCAGGCAGAGCATGTGAGCCTATACCAGCAGTTTGTACAGGGTGATTTTCCCTAGGGACATCATATTGGTAATGCTGAATATGCCCTGGAGCCATGGCTAATGACAGCAATTAGAAACCCCCTTACCATGGCAGATAATGAGTAAAACATTGCCGTGTCACACATTAGAGTTAATGTCAAACGTGTTTAGCTTGCTTAAGGCCCACATATGCTGTCTGGGTGTGTATGGTGGTGCACTGTAGTATAACCCATGTAACATTACACAACATCCTGATAAACAAACAGCAACAGCAGGGCAGTAAAACTCAGGAGGAGGAAGAAGAACCAGACTCAGCCATGGAGGAGGTGTCTGATGATATGCCTGGGAAAGAGCCACAAGCAGGGGATGACTGTGCCAGACGAAGGTAAATGCAACATGATGTGGCACTGGCTAAGAGACAATGTCTGGTTCATAACTACAGGCCAGATTAAAGTAATGCATATAAAATTAAAAATGATGCATGCAAACATTCACACAGGCTGTGCTGTACCATGCATGGACCGTCACACTGTGCAGCAGACAAAGAGTGCAGCAAACAAAGGATACCCAAATAGTAGAGTACTGAGGGTGGGGCACAGTTATCATCATATGCTCATGACCGGAGCGCCACAGCAAGTGTGTGTGTGTGTGTGTGTGTGTGTGTGTGTGTGTGTGTGTGTGTGTGTGTGTGTGTGTGTGTGTGTGTGTGTGTGTGTGTGTGTGTGTGTGTGTGTGTGCGTGTTTGTGTGTCTTTTGTACCAAGATGAGTATGTTTGTCCTATTGCTGTGCATCACACAGAGGCTATCATGCAGGGTGATTGTTAAATTCCTGAGTTGTGCACACTGCCTAACTCAGGGTATATTTGGTTGTGTTATAAGGGAATGTGTCCATGTTTGGGTGGGTGTCCTGAGAGTCCTATTGTGGTGAGTGGTTTGGGGGGGAAATATTGAGTGGGGGTTGTGCTAGGGGCCTGTGAAGGGTGATAGAGTGGACCCCTTGGCAAGCTGTTGTCCATGCTTCACATCAACATATGTCACTGTTAGTCATACTGTCACCTATCTGTCTTGCTACATCCATTTTATATGGGCTCTTGCATTTAACATTATAGTCTTTGCAGAAGGTCCACAAGGCCACTATTCCACACAACAGCCATAGCCAATTAAAAAACATATACTTCCACTGCATCCTCCACACCTTCACACCTAATCCAAGCAATGGGGAATGACATTACAGACCTGGCAGCACACCCTACCATAGGGTTTTGGGGTAATGCACAGGGGCAGAACTACCCGAAGTAAGCTAATAAGATATGTACTGCTTCTGTAGTACAGAATTACATAGCACTCCGAGAGGTTACATGTGACATAAAATCCACCACAACAAATTTGTTTCAGTCCAATTACTAACCTTTTATTTGTCAAATGCAGAAAATAAACATTTTCCTTGTGTTATACGCACATAGTGAGGCACTACTGAGGACCTGTGTGAACATGAACTGAAAATGAAGCCTAGAGATACTAAAAATAACAAAACTAAAAGTACAGCTTCATGCAACCACATGGCATAAAGACGATACCCGGAAATAATCCAAACATAAAGAAATCATATCCTTTGAAAATGTTATGGTTTTATTCATGAAAATGTATACAGCTGAATTAAATATCAAATTTGCAGTCTGTGAAAGTTAAATAATTGTGTCAAACTGTGGCCAAAACAAGAGTACAGCAGCAAAATATTAATGCTGATAAACAAATATAAATAAATAAATAAAATTAATAATCAACTGAAGGAATAATGTCTGTGAGGACTATTAAAAGCACATTTCATGAATATATTGCATCTTAAACACAGTATAATGCATTCAGACATGTTTAGTGAGTTTGTGCACATTGAGAATAAAACTGAATTTTGATCTGAAAAGTTTTGTATTAAAGGCAAAGCAGTACTGTTTAAATTGGACAATGGCGCAGAATGCAATACATGACTGCATCTATCTGTAAGATATTGTATTTAAACTGCAAACTATACAACTGCACAATCTGTGTGGCTGCTGCTCTGTCATGACACAAACTGAAGCCAATGAGACAAGTGGGGTTGAGATGCATGTACAAAAATGAAGAATGCAAGTTATCATATAGGTTCTTAGGTTCATAGGTGTAAACTAGGCTAACAGCACCTATGGCCTTTATAAGCCTCCCTGTGCAACCCAAATATGCCCCACAAGTTATAGGTTTTAGACATTTATGCAGGGAGTGTTTGTTGGTTAGGACACAACTTACTGATTGCCTCTGTCTATCAGAGACACAGGTGCCAGACCAGGGAAGAATTTTCAATTTCTCATCTTAGTCCAAGTTATGCTTAAATGAGGTTAGGGAGGGACTTTGTTTCATATAGAAGGGGAGCCATTTCCAGAGAATGGGTATTCTCTCTGAGATACATATCTGTCTCTCCAACATGTGCTATTTATGCTGCAAACAAAATTTAGGTTATTAGATCTAGTAATCCTACTGCTGTTTGTTTTGTGAATGTGCAAAACATCCATTAGAGCTTGATCCAATGATGCCTTGTATGCCAGGCACAGATTGCCTCTCAGTAGTCTGTAGGAGATCGAGTATAGAGACAGGGTTTTGAGGCAATCCCCATAGGACATTGTGTTTATGCCCCATATTCGTTTTATAAGGAACATTTGTGAACATTCTAATTGCTGCATGTGTCTAGTAAGGTGCATATCGAAGGGGGCATTATACTCAATGATGGGTCTGATGAGGGCCAGGTACAGTGGTACAATGATTGCCCTGGTCCTAAACACTGTACTCTTAATTATTATTTGTGCAATGTAGAAGGAGTTCCTTATTACCTTGGACACATGCTGGTCAAAGGCCAGGTTACAGTCTACATGTGTTCCAAGATCCCTCTTAGGAATATTTTATTGAAGAAGGGGTTTCCCAAGGTGGCTGTCTTCCCAAAATGTACTATAATGCATTTCTTTGCATTGAGTTTTAAGCTGTGGCTTTGGCACTAGTCATTTATCTGTGTTAGACCCTCTTGTAAGATATTTTCATCTTGGGGGGAATTCTATGACTGCTCCCAGTTTGCAATCATCTGCCAACTTGGTTAGCCAGAGAATTTTGACATTGGCTTTGACTTCCAAGAAATAACAAGCGAGCCCAACAAGGAGCCCTAAGGGATTCCACTGGTGGCTGTTCTTTTTGTGGAGGTGGTATCACCAATCATAACTTCCTTGGTCCAGTCTGTAAATCACCTGGCTATCCAGCACGTTATATATGGGTTTATGCCTGATTTCAAAAGTTTGTTAACAATACCTGAGTGGGGTGTTGTATCAAATGCCTTAGCAAGGTCAATGTAGGCAGCATCTGCCATTTCACCATCATCTATTGCCTTGGTGACCTTCTCAAAGAAGTCTACCAGGTTCAGTAGGTATGACTTCCCTTTGATAAAGCCAAACTGGGATGGGTCCAGTGTCTTAAAGTCTTCTGTATCTTTGTTGATCTTTCCCATGATAATTTTTTCAATAACTTTGCATACAAGACTATTCAGACTAATGGGTCTGTACATTCAAGAATCTGTTGTTGGTCTGCCCTTATGAAGAGGGATGACTGCTGCAGTCCTCCATTCAACTGACCCTGGGAACCACAGACCCATAAGTCTAACCAGCCTCATCTACAAGGCCATGGAAAGAATTATCATGGACCTTATCAACAAGGACACAGGCAACCTCCAAATGCTGGACTCAACCCAGTTTGGCTTATTAAACCCAGTGGACTTCTTTGAGAATGTCACCAAAGCCATGGGTGAAGGTAAGACAGGGCACACTGCCTATCCCGACCTTCCCAAGGCTTTTGACACAATTACCCATTCTGGTATCATTGAAAAACTCTCCCAGATAGGGATTAACCCTTATGTTACTAGATGGGTAGCCAATTGGTTCACTGACAGAAGACAGTCTGTCAAAATTGGTGACTCCACCTCCACCAGTAGACACATTGCCAGTGGAGTACCACAGGGGTCTGTGCTGGTACACTGTGGGCACTCTTAAATATTAATTATTGTTTGGCATCTATTTCTCAGAAGACCAGGCCAAAGTAAATGGCCTTTGGCTCACCAGGTTTGCTGATGATTGCAAACTGGTAGCAATCATTGACTCCCCCAGTGATGTCAACATATTACAAGAAGGGCTAACACAGACAAATGATTAGTGTCAAAGCCATGGTCTAAAACTAAATGCAAAAGTGCATTATTATTCCCTTTGGCAAAATGTAATTCTCTTCAAATTACAATATTGACAGCACCCCCACTGAGTTCCAACCCAGTGATGCAAGATTTGGAAACACAGGTTGATAGCAATCTCAACTTTGACCACCAGGTTTCCACAGTGGTAAGGAAAGCCATCTATGTAGCATACCTCATAAGTAAGGGCATAGCATCCAGGTCAAGGGATATTATATCTCCACTGTACTCGACCCTCATCAGACCACTTCTTCTTCTTTCAGCTTTTTCCCAGTTAGGGGTCACCACAGTGGATCACCTGTCTGCTCATGATTGGCAGTGTAGTTTTACGGTGTCAAGTTGCCAGCCCGGCGCCCAACCTTCCACAGAAGGCACACACATGCACGCACTCACGCCTAGGGCCAATTTAGAGTGTCCAATCAACCTACAGCATGTCTTTGGAATGTGGGAAAAAAACGGATCCTCATCAGACCACTAATAGAGTATAATGCATCATTTTACATGTACCTCACCAGACACCTGCAGCAGCAGCTGGAGACCTCAGAGGTTTCTCACTAAGAAAATACAGGAGCTCCAAAGCATGACCTACACGGACTTGTTGAAAGCCCTGTCACTTTACTCTGTATCTTATAGGCTGCTGAGAGGTGACTTGTGCCTGGCCTATACAACAACCTCCAACCCTGCTCTAATGGAAATGCTGCACATCCATAAGTCAAATGGCACAAGAGTCATTCACTCTAGGGATCTCAACCTAGCTTGCCACATTAACAGAAGATGCTGGAGAGACAGAAATGTCTCCCATAGACTGCCACTTCTCTGGAATAGACTTCCTATTCACATAAAACAGAGCTCCTCACTGACCCTATTCAAACACAACCTAGATAACTGAATGGGAGACCGCAAACTTGCCCCTGTGGTGGCACCCATGTCCCTCACTGACATGGGTAGCGAGTGTTGATCACAGACCCACTCTGTCCATAAATTCATTCTGCGAACAATCCAAAAAGAACAAATGGGGATACTTCGGATTAACACGGCTAGTCTTGTAAAAGGCCCTAGGGCCACTAGACTAGTAACTTCCTATGAACCTATCACTCTATGAATTCTTGTGGCACAAATCCTGTTTTTAGACTATAACTGAGTAATGAGTCTAGTGGCCCTGACAGGTCATATTTTAGATTATTTAGGAGGCATCCTTGGATATTATCAGTGTCCATTGAGACTGCGTTCTTGACTTAATGAGGCATTATATTTAAAGGTATTTCTTGGGAGGTGGGTGAGGGTGAGTGAGGAGTAAAGCTGAAACTGAATTTGTCAGCCAGCAGATTCACTATATCACCTAAATCAGTAGATGTAGCACCATTAGCAACCAGTTAGCACACTATTATATGCTGTCTTTGAGGTTACTGACAAAGTTGAAAAAGTCATTATGGCTGTCTTTTTTTCTGGGAGGCTACCCTGAACTTGAAATTGGCTTTATTGGATTTAACTAGCACTCTTAATTGCCTGTTTAAGTTTGATGAGAAAGTTCTTATCTTTATGGGAGTTACACTTCCTGATTTTAGCCATGATTTTTTTCATTTTGTTGTATAACCTGTTTAATTTGGGATGCCACCAGTGTGGTTTGTTTTTAGAGGTAGTTTTGGGCTTACTTATGGTAGGTACTGCAGCCTCTATGCAGACATTAAGATGGCTGTGCAGAGTTTCTGTGAACAATTCTGCACAGGCTACTGTGTTCTCTAGGTTTTGAAGGGCACTGAATTTTGATAAACTATCACTTAACAAAAGGTAGTTTGCCTTGAAATAGTTCCTAACTACTACTGAGTTTAATGGGATTACTGAGATGATTTTGATTTTGAAAGAGACAGCTTTATGGTCGGACCTTACCACGAGGGATGTGACTTCGGGGGGTGCAGCATTCTCCTATATTTGTGAGTACAAGGTCTAGCATTTTGGAACCTCTAGTGGGCGTATGCATTAACTGGTCAAAGGTATTTGTGTTTACGAAATCCAAGAATCTCTGGGCCTGCAGATTTGAATTTGTTTAGCATTCACAATCTATAGCGGGGTAATTAAAGTCCCCCATGAGTAAGGTGTTAGGTTAGATAGTGAGTGTCTTAGTAGGTCTAGACAGTGACTTATAGCTTGCTAGAATATGGTGCAGGATTTATCTATGATGATCTGCACTTGGAGAAACTACAGCACATCAATTTATATCAGATTACAATTTTTCAAACTCAGCTATAATTGTCTAATATTTTGGTCAGAGATGTTTATGTGACTTTTGGGCTTTATGAAGAAAATTCATACAATTTACATGAAAATGGAATCCAGTCCAAAAGAGGACTCATGATGCAGCATATAGTCAGAGTATGCAGCTAATGATACAGGATTTATGCAAATGCAAGTAGTGACACAGCTGCAAAAATGTGAATGAGCGAGATAATAACATTCAAACTTGTTTCTACGTCAGATCTTTGAGTAATTCTGAAGCTGAAAAAGTACAGTGGAAGTCATATGTTGTATGCAGAGTCCAAAACTCAAAGAAAATAGTTTAAGTTTTGGATTCTAATATCAAACCACACATTACAACAAAGGATATATAGTAAAACATGTATGTGATCAGCATTTTATTATAAACACAGAAGCATAAATCACAGGGTCCCCTATAGTACCGAATAAAATGATATTCTGAAAAGGTATTTCAGACTGTTTGAAGGCTTAGGATGTCTACAAGCAGTTATCATATAAAGCTATTACCTGAAACAGTTACTATGATTCATGTTCTATGTGGGGCGCATGTTGCATTTAAAGCTAAAACTGAGAAAGAATTAAAGAGTGTGATATCACTGTGCATAACACTGAAAAAGATTTAAACTACAGAAGCGGTTAATAGTATGGTAACTGTTTAAGCAGGGAAAATTCAGAAAATGTCACACTTTTGTTTACCTAAGGAATTTCCCACCAGGTAAGTATAGGCTTCTTTCTAATAAAAATATTTATGTGATATAGCCTGATAACCACATTTAACTTGCTTCTTTTACACTTGAGGGCAAAATTTTGAAGAGACCAAAATGAAAAGTGCCATACCTGCAAATGTCTACAAATAGAACTGCAGTCATAAACCAAACTGGATTTCAGGAATACATGAGATATGATGGGCCTAAACTGTGGTTTATTGTTGTTGCTGCCTGCCTTATACTGTGGCACATGCCTTTCTGTGTGCTTAATTGTTCAGTGTTATTTTTGTAGATTGCTATATAATTTGCACTACTTATTAAAGCCTTTTCAGACATTTAGTGTGTTGGATTTTCTCTTTAAGACAAAACATTTATCACATTTGCACTGTTAAAGTAATTTACTGATTAACAGCATTCCATTACTGTTTAACTGTATTTCATTGCTATTTCCTGCAATTCATTACTGTTTGACTGCATTTTACTGCATTTCATTACAGTTTCTGGCAGCCATCTTGTGTTAGTAGAGGCTTATCTTCTCAGCAAGTGAGAGTAATAGGACTGTTGGACCTTGTCTGGTACAAGCTGATTGGTAAAGAGAGCAGGGTAAGCAGGATTGGCTAGATTTCTGTGTTACTAGTATCTTCTATTTTTATGGTATTTAAACCCTGTCACTGCTTTTAACCTATTGCAAGGTATTCCGGCTACAAATTTTCCCTTAGTAACATTTGTGTGATCACCTAGTAGTACTCTTCTTAGACTTTCCACCCTTTATTCCCTTAGCTCTCTGGCCTCTCTCCCTCAGATTCTGACAAATATGGATGGGCAATTTCCTACAGTTTCTCCTGCCAGTCTGGTTGATATGGGCATCCTGAGACAGTGTAGTAACTGCCTCATGTACATGGACAACCCTCTAATACTACCACCTAGGAATACAATTTGTAAGAGATGCAATTACATTAAGAACCTAGAGTCTGTGTTGTCTCCCTCTCAAGCCATTATATCTGGCACTGAGAAGGCTGTCAACACAAACATCACACCTCAAACACCACTGAAAATCTACACAATGCATACCCACATATGCAGAGGTCCTCAACAAAAATATACCCAAACAAAAGAGACGTCCAAGGCAAAAACCCATGCAAACTCCACAGCCCACCACACCACATACCACACATAGTCCACACACCTGTGCCTCACAGCCACTAAGGCCTATCCATAAACCCAACATATTAGTCATAGGAGACTCCATTGTGAGACACACAGATGTGTCCTTCACCAGGATGGATAAGGAGGAAGTCACAGTTAGTTGTTTGTCACGTACCAGAATCTGCCATATCACACATGCACTCAAGTCTCTCAACAACAGGCACTGTTATAACTCTGTCATAGTCCATGTTGGCATGAATGACTTGAGATGTACCTCCCTGGACTATATGAAGAGATACATGATTGAGCTCGCTGAATATGTGTCCCAGACAGGTGTGTCCCTAGCCTTAAGCATAATTCTACTGTCACCCAGAATGATGCCTCAATACAAACAGAAAATGATTGACTTTAAAAAGTGGCTTAGTTTCTGGTGTAATTCCAAGGGGATCCAGTACCTGACAGCCTGGGAAGATATTATCAACAGACCATGATGCTTTGCCAGAGATGGCTTGCATCCATCTCCCTTGGGCTTCAGGCTTCTGTCAAAGGGTTTTGCCTCCCCCGGAGAGCACCCAGCCATTCCAGGTTACTCATCCTATCATACATTCAGACTCCAAACCATGGGCAGCAAAGCAAATTGATGTGGAGTTTCAATTTCAATATATATTAAAGACATACACACCTATAGGCTGGTTAAACAGTATGACTCACAAGAGACACTCCAGGTGCAGTTAACCATTGACAAGACCCATTTTCAAATCATAGCTAGCTGCAGGCCCACAACGGTGATTCAAGATGCCCTCTCCACCTATCTGGACCTCTTCGAACCTATCAAGATTCAACCCTTTACCCTGATCATGGGTGACTTTAGCTATCCAACCATAGACTGGAAGAACTACTCATGCCAAAACACAAATGCCCAGAGATTCCCCTTCACAAGAGGTGATACTATCTTGGACTTGGTATTAACCAACATGAGTAACCACTGCAGAATCCCTAACAGTGTCATCCTCCCTGGTCAGATCGCAGTCACCATCTCCCCTGAACCCCCCCTTGCTAGGGTCAAACATAAAAACTTCTCCAAAGCTGATTACAACCTCCTGAGGGAAGATATAAACAGCTTCACAGCCCCCTCCCCCTTTGTATGAACTGCACAAATGTCCAAACCTACACCAAAGTACTATACGAGAATTTATCTAGCTGCATGGAATCAGGAATACTCGATAGGGCAAAATCCTCATCCTCAAGGAAGAGTAAACCTATCTGGTAGACATCTGCAATAAATAAATTCTATAATAAAAGGAAAAAATTGCTGTCTAGGACAAAGAAGGAGCAGGTGCTTAATTGGAAGCAATCTCTCCTTAGCCTGAACAAGCAAATAAGAGCAGTAGTGAAATCCTCCAAAGCAAACTTCAAGTCCAAACTGGCCGCATCTGCTAAAGACAATAATAAGGCCTTCACATATGTCCGCAATCTCAAGAGAAGCACTCAGATCTGCTCAGAACTGGAGGTCAAGGACACCACATACACAAACATCATAGATATAGCCAACCTGCTGGCTGACAGCTTCAGCGAAAACTTCCCCCCACTGTCAGTAAATCAGGACATCCTCAGCACCTGCCCCCCTTCCCTTATGTCTAGGGAGCAAGTCATCACTGCCCTCTCAAAGGCAAAACTTGCAGCCTCCATGGGACCTGATAACATCCCAGGCTGCATCCTGCATGAACTCAGGCAGGAAACTGCAGCACCATTATTTAACCAAAGCCTGAGTGCTGGCTTTGTCCCAGCTGAGTGGAAGACAGTCACTCTCATCCCTTTACACAAAAGTGGAACATCCTTCGATCCAGGAAATTCTAGACCTATCAGCCTAACTAGCCTGATCTACAAGGCTATGGAATGGATTATCATGGACCTCATTAACAGAGACATTGGCGACCTCCAAACACTTGATCCCACACACTTTAGTTATGTCAGGGGAGGTCTTGATTGTTAAATTTGGTCAACTTCTTTGAGACAGTCACCAAGGCCATGGACAAGGGGAAGACAGTGCACACCACCTACCCTGACCTGGCTTAAGCCGTCAACACTATTTCCCACTCAGGTATAATAGATAAACTCTCTTAACTAGGCATCAATCTATATGTTACCAGATGGGTAGCAAACTGGCTCACTGATAGAACCCACCTAGTCAAAATAGGGGAAGCCACCTCGAGCAGTAGACCCATAACAAGTGGTGTACCCCAGGGATCGGTGTTGGGGCCTCTGTTGTTTCGGATATATTTTTCTGAGGTGCAGGCCAAAACCAATGGGCTATGGCTAACTAAGTTTGCAGATGACTGAAAGCTGGGTGCTGTTATCAATTCCCCTAGTGATGTGGACATCCTCCAAGAGAGTCTCACCCAAACAAATGGCTGGTGCCAGAAACATGGCCTCAAACTGAATGCCAGAAAATCCATCATCATCCCCTTTGGGGAGAGTGACATCCTCACAAATTATCACATTAATAACAAGCTCCTAAGCATGCAATCAGTCGTGAGGGACTTGGGCACCCAGGTTGATAGTAAACTGACTTTTGACCACCATATTGCTTCTGTTGTACTGAATGCTTTCTACATGTCCCACCTTATTAAGAAGGGTATCTCATCCAGGGACAAGGAGGTCATAGCATCCCTGTATTCTTCCCTTATAAGACCCACTATTGAGTACAACGCCTCTTTCAGCATGTACCACAAAGCACACACAGCAGCTGGAGAGACCACAGAGGTTCCTCACCAGGAGAATCCAGGGCCTCAAACATCTACCCTACATAGATAAGCTAAAAGCCCTGTCCCTCTGCTCAGTCTCATACAGACTCCTCAGACATGACCTCTGTCTGGCATACAAAGTAATCTCAGACCCCACCTTGATGGGACTGCTGCATATCCACAAGTCAAGCTCCACTCGAGTAACCCACAAGCGTAACCTCAACCTGGTCTGTGACATCAATAGGACTTGTCCCCAGGACAGATTTGTGTCCCAGAGACTCTCCCTATTGTGGAATAGAGTCCCTCTCCAAGTCAAGCAGAGTACCTCATTAACCCTTTTTAAGTGCAACCTGGATAACTGGATGGGGAACAGAAAGTACATCCCAGGATTCCACCTGTGTCCCTGCTGGATCGGGGCATTGGGTGCTAACTTGTCGGAACATTGGCTAAATTTTTGGCTAGGCTTGTAAGGGCCTCAAGGCCAATAGCCTAGTAACTTCCTATGATCCTATGAACATCAACTTGGTGATAAGAATGAGATATGAAGCAATGACTGTAAAGCACAAGATGCAACTGGTTCTGTCTGGTTTGAGCAAGCTGCTGCATCTTCTAAATCTGTACTTTGCATAGATGGAACCACCTAGTGGTAAATCATATGAATACATATGTTACTATCAGTGGTGGCTGGTGGCTTCAAATCAAAGGGAGGCTGCAGGAGACAGCTGAATGGGTGGGGCAAATGGGAAGGGTGTGGCCAATCAGAAAGGGGTCTGGCTATGCAAAAAATGCAAAAACTGGGACTTTAATTAAATACACTGCCCTGGGTGCCAAACCGTCATTATGAGAGTGCAATCAAGACAAAAGAAGAGTAGAAGAAACAAATATTCCAGCGCATTGGCTACATGACAGCTTACTTAATATCTAGATGGAAAAAAACATTTGTGAGGTATGAAAAAAGAAATTACTTTTTCAATACATTACTGGAATGCCAGTCAAAATCAAGTATAAAAAACAAGCAGCACTCAACTCAAATCACTTCTCCTTGCACTGCAGTCTTAATTATAATTTATAGTCAGCTTTATAAAAGTACCAAGTAACATGCTGAAAGTAGCAATCTCTGTGATACCCCCACTTGTAAAAATGTTTTAGCCAAAACAGACCTGATACCTGACAACAACTATCTACTTGTTTCATGGGGAAAACGTGATCAACGTAAAAATCAACAGAAAACAAGAAACAAGCTCAAGATTAATTGCTTAAAGGATTACTGCACAGGTTATGGACCACACGTGATAGATTGGCATTCTGTTTAGTTTACGGGTAAAGCCTGCAAAGATGACTGCAAGTCTCCAACAAATGTAATGAGCTTCTGAAAATACTATAATCCTGTCCTTTATTACAAATACTGTCATATGCATTTCAATATCTAAGGCTTATATGCAATCTAGTTATGTAAATATTATCTGCATGGCAACAACAAAAAGGCTTTCAATGTTGGTAATTCTTTAACAGTATGTTTATTAAAGCTTACTTGCATCTTACAGTCTCAAACAAGCTTACCTGATGGTCATTAAAGCACTGCTACTTAAACACAGTGCAACAGGCTCTGCAACAACATGCATTTTCTGAATAAGAAGCATAAATCAACAGTATAAAAATATGACATAAAACCAGAACATTCTGCAAAATCAAGGACAGATGAAAAGCCACTGTAGTACTTGTGTCTACCTTGGATGGGAGGATACTCTGCACATGTACACTGCATAACTGCTCATTGCCTTGCTTGGACACATCCAGAGTCACTACATTGGTTAAGATGTTGTTTAAGCAGTGGTTTAAAACTGCTGAGTTTGCTGGAGAGTTTTATTTGTGTGGGGATACTACTCCAGAGTTTAACAACATATTGGGAGTAGAGAGAGACTCCTGCAAAATTATTTGACTTATTATAATCACATCACCACAGTAGTCAGGAAATCCTTCTACATGGCACACCTCATCACAAAAGGTTTCTCATCCAGGAAAAAAGAGGTAATTGTTCCCCTCTACTCGTCAATCATTACACCCATTATAGAGTACAACGCCCCTTTTGGTATGTACCTCACAAGACATCTACAACAACTGGAAAGGTCACAGAAATACCCTACAAAGAGGATTACCAGCCTCAAACAAATGCCCTATGCAAACCATCTCAAAAAACTCCAGCTTTACTCCATCACATATCGCCTACTCAGAGGTGATCTCTACCTGACATACAAAGCTGTGTCAAACCCAGAGCTGTTGAACATGCTCCACTTAAAGAAATCCCAATCCCTCTGAGCTACATGCTCTAGGGACCTAAACCATGTCACCACAATAAACAGAACATGCTGGAGGGATAGATTCCTGTCCCAGAGACTTCCCATACTCTGGAACAAACTACCTATCTATAGCAAACAAAGCTCCTCATCAGCACTCTTCAAGAAAAATCTTGATGACTGGATGGGAAATAGGAAATTCACCCCGGAAGTCACCTCTGGGGCTCTGCTCGACAGGGACACAGGAAAATAATTTTCTTGGGTGGCGAAAGCCAGAGTACCATTTTGGCTAGGCTTATATAGGCCCTAGGGCCAATAGCCTAGTACCTACCTATGAACCTATGAACCTATTTTTAAGTAATAAGACTTTGGTAATAGAGTGGAAGTCCCATGCTGGACAGTAGATCAGTAATAAGTTATGTAGTGCAGGGCATTTTTCTCTATGATGAATGAGTTTATGTGCTCTAGTCAGTTGTGAATATGTTAGGTAGTTGTGTATTCCAAGCCAATTTAGTTGCTTTAAGTTATAGCAATGGTGAGTCCTAAGGAGGGGATTGGGGGCAAATTTAGCTGCTTTATTATAGCAGGAGGCAAGTTTCTTTCTTTGGGTTTGTTAGAATAGGAGCAGTGTTTTAGAGAGGTGGCAATAAGAAGGTGGTAGCTCGAGTTTTTCTTGCAGTATCTGTAATGAATCCATTGTTCCTGTAAAGGTAGCATAGTTTCTGGTGAGTAGATTTAATGGTATGCAGTATATGCTGGTCATGTTTGAGACCGTCATCTGTTGTAATGCCTAGAAATTTACTGTGAATTACAGTTTCAATGACAGTATTATTTGCTGAATTTATGGTAAAAAATGCTTTTGATTTTGCAACTTTTTCAGGTAAAAAGCATTAAGTTAGGTTTCTTGGGGTTGAATAGGAGGTTTGATTCATTGAGCCAGGTTTCTACAGAGGAGAAAGATTTTTGAGTAATATATTGGAGCTTATTTATTGTTGAGACCACACATATCAATGCTGAGTTGTCTGCATGCTCAACTAAACTAGCATGGTGAATGGAGGTGTAGAGGTCATTTATGAATATATTAAATAGGAGAGGACCCAGATTAGAGCCCTAAGATTAACCTGTAGTAACTGGTTGAAAGAATGAGTAGGTCTGTTGCCATTTAATGGCCTGTTGCCTTTCAGATAGGTAACTAAGAAACCACAGCAAGGAGTACTGTGAAAGTCCTATTGAGGAGTGCCGAATGAGCAGTTGCTGGTGAGACAGTATCAAATTACTTTGACAAGTCTGAAAACATGGTGGACACAAACAGACCATTGTTTTGATGTTGGTTGATTATACTGGTAAAATGTAGTACAGCAGTAGTGGTGCTGTGCTGGGGCCTAAAGCCATACTGTGTTTCTGAGAGCAGGTTATTTGAGGTTGGTACTGCATCAGCTGCATATGGATGTATTTCTATAATATTTTGGAGACAGGGAGAGAATTGCTATTGGTCTGTAGTTACTAAACTCTGTAGGTATGCTGCCTTTGTGCAGTGGTATGATGTCAGATTTTTTTTCCACATTGATGGGACGTTTCTTTCTGCTATGGATCTATTAATTAGTATGGACACAGGGAAGGGTATGACTTTTCCTTCCATTTTTAGGTAGTCTGATAGTATTTGGTCTACAGCTATGGAAGTAGTTTTTAGTTTAAGGATCAACTTCCTTATGATTGAGGTAGGTACTGGAGCAAAATTGAAGAGCTGTGGATGGTTTTGACTGTGCACGGGTAGAGAGGGGCAGATGTATTAGTGTCTAAGAGAGACATAATATCGATTATATAAAGTAGGACTTAAACTGTGTGGGGATAGAGTCTGCTGTATTGTCTGTTTTCGGAGAGGGAGCAGTGGTCTTGCCAGGGTAGAGTAGTTTATTTAGTGATGACCAAAAAAGCATTTTGGAGTTGTTTTTATGTTGGTCTTGAAGGTTGGTATAGTATCTTTGCTTATCCTGTGGGACATGACATTTTGCAAGGTTTCTAAGATGTCTAAGCTGCTGGAAGGCATTTGAGTTCTATTTTTATACCAATTTTTCCAGGCTTTACCCCCTTTTTGTTATGATTTTATTTTGCTTCTTTTGTCAGCCAGGGTATGTGGTTGGACTTTACTCTTTTATTATGTACTGTTACTAGATTATTTAAGATCCATAAGAATATGTTATTAAAGTGTTCTAAGTACATTCCAGTTATATTGCTTTAGTGTTTCATTGAAAATATCTTTGCTGAAATTGGTTGTATTTTGTATTTGATTATAGACAATATGTTTATCTAGGTTATGGTGAGTTCTAATAGCATATATTGGTATAGGGTCACTTATGCTATTTGAGAGGCAGCCTACTTTTGTCAGTTTGTCTGTAAGAATCCAGTCTAATGTTGAGTATCTCCCTGAAGTTTTATTGATGCTAGTAGGTGTGATTATTAATTCTTGAAGTTGAACAAGTTTATGGATTCATTGGGGGTAGTGGAATTTATGAGTTGCCGGTCTATATTTAAGTCTCCAAGTATTATAGTTCCATGGTTAATTTGTTGGAATATCCAATACAGGATGCTTTCAGCAGTATCAATGTCATTCCCTGGTGGTATATAAATTTCTGTTAAACATATAGTTTTCCTGTTGTTGATTTTTAGGAGTGTTATTTGAAGTTCAGCATTGTTAAATGTGAGTTATTTCCCATGGAAGTAAGGTGATGGTTAAGGAATTTTTGTACATGATTGCTACACCACCTGCACACTTGTTTTGTCTGTCATGCCTGAGTGTATTGTATTTGGGAGGGGAGGGGGGGGTCTCATTATCTTTTATTTCTTTTTTAACCAGTTTTCAGTAGCTATGACTACATCGGGAGTGTATGTGACAAGGTAGGGTTATATGTAATGGATTTCACTGTAAATAATTCTTAGGTTCATATTTAGTAAGGTGAGTTTGGGTTCTGTTTTTTGCTGAGCTGTATTAGGTGACTGGGTTATTTGGGGGTGGAAGTGATGATTTTATGAATAGTGGGACCTGGGTTGGCATAAATATCTCCACTAATTTGTTGAACTGATATTTTATAGAGGAAAAAGTGAGGCCAGTTATATTTTGGTTTTGGTTTGGTATTAGATCTTAAATTTGGATACTTACTTTTGAGACATTTATAGATATATAAATCAAATATAGTTTGTTTGTAGAGATAGGGTACTATGGAGAAAGGTAAGATGGTTAGATGTTGATATTCTTTGTGAGGACTGGTTGAAGTACTAAGTATCTGATAATTGATGATGAAGGCTAATAGAGTGAAGAGAAATAGTAAAATAATCTGAGTTAGGGGCATCTTATTTAACTTGGGTTTTATCTTTGTTGTAAATAAGGATTAGAAAACATTACAAGGGTACTGGGTTGGTTGTAGTGATGTAATTTGATAGTTATATGGGGCAATGATTTAGACAGTTTGAGAAAGAGTCTTTGGTGGTAAACAAGAGTGGGTGTTACTATTAGGAGCAATTCTATTGATTGTTTTCTTCTGGAGGGAATTGATGGTATTGGTTTGAGGAATATGTGGGTGGGCTATGGAAGTATAAATATAGAGTAAAAGGGGGTGGTTGTGAATTGGGAGTAGGAGAGGGGAGCTGAGTGAGCCCGAGCATTATCAAGGGGAAATGAAGCTGGATGAAAACTTGGCAAAGAGAAAGGGGAAAAAAAACAAACTTAACTTAAACAGCCACTAATCTGCTGAGAGAGATAAGTAAAAGGAACAATGCAGTTTAAAAAGCCTCTGATCTAATAGATGAAAATCTTTATTTTGTTACTCTAGGACACAGTTTTAGTAGGAGACTTAGTCCAGTATCACCTTGACCTGACTAATGGTGATAACAGCAAAAACATGCACTTGACTGTTTGAACAACTGTACAATGTAAGGCGATTTATATTGACTTTGAAATGCAAAGTCCAAAGGCTACCCCAACCCCCATAGATCAGCATAACAATGAGAAAAAGTAAGCCAGACTGCAGAAATGAAGTGCAGCTGTGGAAAATTACTGCCTCAGAATTCAAAGTGGTCACACAAGAAGAAACCTAAGGAAGGAAGACAGTGGACTGCTAAAAACAATGAATAGACCACAGTTAAAGAAGAAAGCACCAATGGGACTGCTGTTGTCTAAGAAAATGGTGCTATTACAGTGGACAAAGGTTTTATTTATTTATTTAAGTTTGATGACAAGGGAAGTCCACTGGGCCAAGAAGAGCCCATTTTCAGTGGAGGCCCAGGGAGAAAAGCTCCACGATAATTGCAAGTTATATTTTACATGTTATAAAAGGACATAGTTCGTACAGCTAATTAAACATTTACAGATAAGCTCCATGATATTTTCAATTGGCTTCTCACAATGTTACAAAAATGAAAAGACATAATTCAATACAGAAATTTCAACATTTACATAAAGTGAATATTTTTGTTATAAACTCAATTGTAGGTTTAACATTTCAAAATATATAGCTACTAGCCATTTGTAGGTTAGGAAAATATTATGCATGGAGAAGGAAATAGTATATTTGAGATTGGAGAGTATAGTACAATAGATATTAGAGAGAAAATTAGTTTTTAGTAGGGGAGGGACTGTTTTGGGTGGGATGAAGTAATAGTAGAGGTAGTTAGTTGAGTCAGTGCAAGGTGCAATGGGGGGTTAAGTTGAAGCGTGGCAAGGGCATTCCCATTTGGAAGAAAGATGAGAGAGTAGCTGAGATTTGAAATTTGTATGGTTAGGTAGGTTGCGTAGGTGTGTGGGGAGAGAGTTCCACTGTTTAGCTAAGGAGTGGGACAGCAGTAGATGGCCAGGAGATCGTGCAGGTTTGTGGACCTGAAGGAGATTTTGGTTTTGGGATCTGAGTGAGCGGTTGGGAATGTAAGGTTTTAAGTAAGTAGTGAGAGCTGGGCAGTTGGCAGGTTTAAAGATGAGCTTGTGGACAATGGTGAGTTGTAGGTAACTGAGGTAGTTGGGTAGTTCAAGCCAGCTGAGGGTGAGGAGGGAGTGGCAGTGGTGGGATGAGTTTTTTGAATTGGTTGCAAATTTGGAGATCTTGTGGTAGCAGGATTCAAGTTTGGACCAAAGGCTAAGATGGAGATTGGTGAAAAGAGGGGCACCATACATGAGGGAGGGGAGTAGGAAGGTGGGTGTCAAATTTTATTTCTTCATCAATAATGATGCCAAGAATCATGGTGTTGAGAACAATTTCATGGAGGTTGTTGTTTTGGCTCTGGTGAATATGGATTTATCACTGGAGTTTTTGGTAGGGGAAAAAAAACATTAGTTTGGTTTTATTTGCATTTGGTGCCAGATGGTTAGACTGCATCCAGGTTTCTGTTTTGGAGAAGGCTTGTTGGGTTTTTGCTAGGAGCTCGGAGGGGGAGAAGGCTGAGCAGATGATTGCTGAGTCATCTGTATATTGGATGATAGATTAGTCTGGGATGGATTGGTGAAAGTTGTTAATGAATAGGTTGAAGAGAAGAGGGCCAAGAACAGAACCTTGTGGGACACCTGTGGGTGTGGGAAGGAAGGGGGAGGTTGAAGTTTTCCATTAGACAGCTTGTTGGTGGTTGGACATGTAGCTGGAAAACCAGGCAATGAAGGTGAGAGAGAGGTGTAGGGTGGAGAGTTGGGATATAAGTAGTGTGTGTGAGATGGTGTCAAAGGCCTTTGACAGATCTAGGAATAGTGTGAATACGTACTTGCCTGAGTCGTGTTCAAGGTTTAAGGTTTCAAGAAAGGAAAGAAGGGCCGTCATGGTGCTGTGGCCAGGGCGGAAGCCATGTTTGGTAGGGGAGAGGGGATTGTTTAGTGTTAGGTGTCCCATGATATCTGCTTGTATTGTTTTCTCTAGTATTTTAGAAAGAGGGGAAAGGATGGCAGTAGGCCTGAAGTTGGTAGCATCAGTATTTTTGCCACCTTTGTGGAGGGGGATGATGTAAGCATGACACCAGATAGAAGGGATATATGATTCCTGTATTGATCTATTTATAAGAATAGAGAAGGGATAGGCAATGCTGTCTGCAGATTGTTTGAGGAAGGTGGGTGGAAGGCTGTTGGGTGCATTGCGGCAGGGTTTGAGTTTGAGGAAAAGTCTTTTTATAGTGCTTGTGGGGATGGGCTTGAGGCAGAAGGATGAGGAGGAAGGTTGATGATTGGAGTGGGGGTTGGGGCAGGAGGGGGTGGTGGTGGAGGAGGGGGGTGGGATGGAGGCTGATAGTTTAGCTATGCAGTCTATGAAGACTAAGTTGAACTGGTTGGCTGTTTCAAGGTTGGAGAGGTTGGGGTCTGGGCAGGGGTTTTCTTTTTTGCCAGAATGCAGCATGGATGAGATGGAGTCCCAGAATGTTTTGGGATTTGTTGAGTGCAAGGACTGGAGTTTGGAGCAGTGGGCTTTGCAGTCTTTAATTATTAGTTTTTTGTGGAGTTTCATAGTTGCTTATACTCTAGGAGAGTGTTAGAGTTGTTATGTTTTTGATATTGTTTCCATTTTTTGTCCCTTTGGTGCAAGGCTAGTTTAGTATCTTTTGAAAACCATGGGCAGGGATTGGTTTTGATGTGCTTGGTTCAAGGAGGGCTTGCTGATTGAAAAGGGTTAGGAATGAGTGTTTAAAGTAGGAAATGGCATCATCTAAAGGAAGGGTTTTTAGAGGGGACCAGTCAGTATGCTTTAAGCATTCAGAGAAAGTTAGAGGATTGAAAGAGGAGAGGATGCGAGTTTGAATGTACTGGTGTTGTTCATGCAGTGGAGGTGAGAGACAGTCAGCAAAGGCTAGTAGGTGATTGTTGAGAGAATCAGGTAATGTTCTGGCTTTGGTGATAAGGTTTTGGTGAGTTGTTAAGATCCAGTCAATGATGGTTCTTTGTTTTAGTCTGCCATAATCAAAATAAAGATGAATAGCATATAATTCTTCCCAGGAACCAGATGGCAAAACACAAAACTCTTCAGTCAAGTTGTATCTATAGAATAACGATGCAGTTTCACATAAAAACTGGTTTTATTACAAAGACAGTTAGTACGCGCTTTCACCCGTAGGCTTCTTCAGACTTTTAATAACAACTATCTCCAAACACTAGTTTAAATAAACAAGTACAACATTCTATTGGCTAATGTCACTTCCATATTTTCATTAAATAGGGCTGGACATTTTGTAAAGTCATATCAAGTTAAAAATGAATTTCTTTCATAAATTAATTTAAATACTCAATCAAGCATCTATTATTTCAATGGCAGCAGCATAATTTAAAATTTAAATAGCAGCAGCATAATTTAAAAGACATCAGTATATTTTAGAAAAGCTTCCTATATATAGCTTCTTATGTAGGTGTAAGTAAGGGCCATCTATTTGTCAATTTTAATTAGTCTCCCATTCATATGCGTAGTGAGGGTTCGTTTGCCTTTTTTATGTATTTATTACATCATTTATATGTCCATTACATTATTGACTCTCCTGGGGTCATGTGTATTTGGGAATTACGCTTGCACTAATATTATGTGCTTTTAGTATTATTGGACCATGTAGGTATATAGATATCTTAGCTATATTTGAACCATGGAAAGGTTTTCTCCTTTGAATATATGCGCTGATGGGTACATGATACACTTGCTAATTTTTTGTACCTTAGTCGCGTAGACTAACGCATTTAGGAGAATAAGTAGTCTTTTTTAATAAATGTTTCTTTTTGCATTGATTAGCTGTTATGTATATTCATATAGGAGATGTTTTTTAAGCTTATAAAGCTATTTTTATGTATTTAAATATATTAGCGATATATTTTATTATGTAGTAAGACGCTTTTCTAAAATATACTGATGTTTTTTAAATTATGCTGCTGCTATTTAAATTTTAAATTATGCTGCTGCCATTGAAATAATAGATGCTTGATTGAGTATTTAAATTAATTTATGAAAGAAATTCATTTTTAACTTGATATGACTTTACAAAATGTCCAGCCCTATTTAATGAAAATATGGAAGTGACGTTAGCCAATAGAATGTTGTACTTGTTTATTTAAACTAGTGTCTGGAGATAGTTGTTATTAAAAGTCTGAAGAAGCCTACGGGTGAAAGCGCTTACTAACTGTCTTTGTAATAAAACCAGTTTTTACGTGAAACTGCATCGTTATTCTATAGATACAACTTGACTGAAGAGTTTTGTGTTTTGCCATCTGGTTCCTGGGAAGAATTATATGCTATTCATCTTTATTTTGATTTTTATGCTTTTGGGAACCAAGCTCTGTTGGCTCTGTGCACTTTATCTGATTGGTTACCTGTTTTATCATTTTTTCTAGCATGAGCCGAAGGGGATGGCAGAGAGCTTACATCAGAATATTGAACTACCTTACGTACCCAACGCCATGGATATAGCCAACCGGAGGACCGAAAGGTTTCAAGCTTGTGTGACTGGTACAGATAACTTGCTTTTGGAATATGAACCGACGCTGGATCAAGATGCGAGTTCTGAGACTGATGAGAACTTTTTGAACATCACGGAGGAATTAAACAATTTAGAGTCTGAGTTTCTGAAACTAAAGAAACTCCAATTACAGCGCCAACACTTTGAAGCCTGCATAGCTAAAAGGATTGTTCCGCATGGCCTAAGAATTTAAAAAATGCCCACAACAGGTAACAAGTTCCCAGATTTGCTTTGTAAATGGCAAAAGTTGAATCTTGAGCTTAGTTTTAATTACATGCGGCTTCTGATAGACTATTTTGCACCAGAAGAGGAAACGCTGAGATGTAAAGTAAATGCAATGTTTACCAGCATCAAACAGAAATTTTCTAATGACTTTATAGACAGTAAACTCGAAAGAGTATTGGACAGCGTATTGCTCTTTGAAAAACGCTTATTAGAGCAAAAGAAAAGTAAAATCCTACGTGACTTAAGGGATTTTAATAATTGTAATGTTTTTACTTGGCCTAGACAACAAGATTCAGCAGGGGTTGCTTCCCACCCCACACGTTATCCTGTTGCTAATGCCAGTTATGTAATTAGACAAGCTAATAATGGTAATGAATCTGTTTCAGCGGTTAGTGATGTTGGAATGGAAGGGACTCCAAATAATGCTTTGCCGCATGAAACTAATACTGTTAATGCTAGTGTAAATAGGTCTTCTTTGAATGTGGAACCTGGTGTTAGTGCAGGTGATATTACAAATACACCTGGTCAAGAGAGTGTAGATATTGTTAGAAGGAAGGTAATGACACATAATACAGTACAAGGAAATAATAACAATAATAATAAAAGAACTGATACTCCTTTCCCCATTGCTCAGTACCAGTATACGGGGAGACAACGGTCTATGAGCAGAGGAAGACACAAAAGGAAAGGTTCAGGAGGGGAACCACAAGGGCACACCTTGAAAAAGACGTGGGAGAGAGAAACGACTCGCTAATTGTTAATCTTTCAAGTAAGATATTAACAGAGTATGAATTACAAGTTCTAGAGAAAGGGCTAAGTTTCATTCCTACTAGTAGAGGGAACTTAGTTGAGTCTATCATTGATACCAAGTTATTTGTCAGGAATTTACAACTTAGGTTAAATTTTGGTGAGAGTGAAGTGATTCATACACAGGCTAAGTTTCGCTCTAATAGTTTGTATATTCCACAACTGCACCCACTAATTGTCACGTTTTATAAGCTGGTAGAGAATGATATTTATAAGTATTTTGAAAATACTCCCAGAGACAGTATTAATTATAGAAATAATCTGAATTTCAATCAAAGAAAAGCCCTTAATGATCTTAAATCTGATGAAACTTTGGTGATTAGACCTGCGGACAAAGGGGGACCTATTGTCCTTATGGACTCAGATGACTACAATAGTGCAATGCACTTGATGCTGAGTGATACATCGTTCTATTGTAAAATAGATATGCATGATGTCACTGAGATAGTATTTCAATTATATTATATGTTAGATGACTTGATATTAAATAAACTAATAGATAAAGAATTATATGAATATCTTAAGGTTGTTAACCCCATGATACCCATTATACAAGGCCTTCCGAAGGTTCATAAATCCTTGTCCAACCCACCTATGCGCCCAATAGTGTCTGGACAAGGATGGGTTACCGAACCTTTGTCCATTTACTTGGAACATCATTTGCGTCCCATTGTTGAAGCGAACCCCTTTATTTTAAGAGATAGTAAACAGTTTTTATTGGACTTGTATGACTACACAAAATATTTGGATGACACACAGCCCTTTTATCTAGTGACGTTAGATGTTGTTAGTTTATTTACCGTAATACCTAATGATATAGGTATACAATGTATACAGAAGCGTCTACGTGCCAGTTCTAATTATACCTCAGAAAAAATTGATATGCTAGCATTGCTATTGGAAACAGCCCCTGATAGCAACGTTTTCATGTTTCGAGATGATTTATTTTTACAGAGAGATCGCGTAGCTATGGGCACCCCTTGTGCCAATAGCTATGCCAACCTCGTTATGGCTAGCTGGGAGGCTGACCATCTGTTTCGATTAGAAGGCTACAGAGAATCTGTAGGACTGTATAGGAGGTTTGTAGATGACCTCTTTATGATTGGCTAGATGACCTAGATAGCCTTCTAAGATTTGTCCATTGTATGAATGCTTCAACTGGTTATTTGAAGTTCACCCTACAGTATTCTATGGACCAATTGTCTTTTTTGGATGTAAGTGTCTCCAAACTAAGCAATGGCATGTTAAATACTTCTATACACCGTAAGTCATGCTATAGGAACAACTTCTTACATAGGAAAAGTATGCACCCGAAATATGTTTTTGGGAATGTAATGAAAAGTCAAATTATGAGAGCCTCTAGGTTGAATCCATCAGATGAAGGTTACTTGACTGAGTTAGAAAGCTTAGGATATAATTTTCAAAAAAGAGGTTATAATCCAAATGAGTTTGAAAAATTGAAAGTTGAGGTAAATGAACTAAGAACTACTAGGGCCAAACCCTATTTTTCTTTACCATCCCCCATGGACAATCAAATACACTGTCCGATTAAACAAGAAATCAGAATATCGATGTATTTCACGAAGGATGCTGAAAGTATTAAAGAATTTATGCGAAGGCACTGGGGGATATTACAGTTAGATGTGGATATAGGGAATATAGTAGGTCCATCCCCCAAAGTGGTGTTTAAAAATAAACCTAATCTTAAAAGGATGTTATGTAAACCCTTTAAGACACATCACACTGGGACCCCACCGACAGAGACTTATAACACGATACCATGTCATAGCTGTAATCAATGTAGATTTATTGACACCAGGATGAACTTTGTGCATCCAGTTAGTGGACATGAGTTCAAACTATCAACGAGAACGAGTTGCTTCAGCACTAATGTAGTTTATTTAGCTAGATGCACGTTATGTGAATCATTTTATATTGGAAAGACTAATAGAGCCCTGAAAGAACGTATTAGAGAGCATGTTTATCATATCAGGGTAGGGTCAGCTAACAATGCTTTATCTAAACACTGTCAGGTGGCAGGGCCAACACATACATTTACATTTTGTGTTCTTCAAAGTATTTTTGCCAGCAAGAGGGGTGGTGATTTAATCAATCATACTTTAGAGACTGAACTTAAGTGGCTCATCAGATGTAGAGCTGATGTACCCCCAGGACTTAATGACAAAGTACAGGTTAAGCCGATACTTAAGAAAAAGAGGCTGCGTAGACCCAGAAATTAAATATAGCCTACTTATATATTTAGTTAAAAATGTGGATATGAAACAGTTATTGTTCTGGTATAATTGTAATCAACATGAACATATTTATTATGTGCTGTCATCTAGTCACTAGCATCGATTAGATTTATACATTATTATTTTTTCATATTCGTAAGAAGTTAGGCATTTATTTGTCCTCTTCTTATATGTTAATGTTATATTTACTTTTTGGTAGTAGAGTGTTGTTAGGTTGTTCTTTGAAGCATGTTCATCAATAGAGCATACCCTGGTATAAATACTATGTTTAGCTTCTTACATCGGTGCAGGTAAGAGGCCATTCATATGTCATTTTTTATTAGTTTCTCATTCGTCATTTTTTTATCAGTCTCCCATTCATACTTGCAGTGAGGGTTCGCTTGCCTTTTTATGTATTTTTTAGATTTCTTATGTGCCCTTTACTTTATTGAATCTCTTGGGGTCAAGTGCATTTGAGACTTACTCTTGCACTATTATTAGGTGCTTTTAGTATTACTGGATCACGTATAGCTATATTTCAACCATAAAAAATATTTTCTCCTTTGAATATATGTGCTGATGGGTACATGGTGGACTCGCTAATTTGTTGTTCTTTAGTCACGTAGACTAACACAAGTAGGAGGATAAGTTGTCTTTTTTAATAAATGTTTCTTTCTGTACTAGTGTAGTAGCAGAGTGTTGTTAGGTTGTTCTTTGAGGCATATTCACCATTAGAGCCTACCCTGATATGAATACTATATATAGCTTCTTATGTAGGTGTAAGTAAGGGCCATCTATTTGTCAATTTTAATTAGTCTCCCATTCATATGCGTAGTGAGGGTTCGTTTGCCTTTTTTATGTATTTATTACATCATTTATATGTCCGTTACATTATTGAGTCTCCTGGGGTCATGTGTATTTGGGAATTACGCTTGCACTAATATTATGTGCTTTTAGTATTATTGGACCATGTAGATATATAGATATCTTAGCTATATTTGAACCATGGAAAGGTTTTCTCCTTTGAGTATATGCGCTGATGGGTACATGATAGACTTGCTAATTTTATGTACCTTAGTAGCGTAGAATAACGCAATTAGGAGTATAAGTAGTCCTTTTTAATAAATGTTTCTTTTTGCATTGATTAGCTGTTATGTATATTCATATAGGAGATGTTTTTTAAGCTTATAAAGCTATTTTTATGTATTTAAATATATTAGCGATATATTTTATTATGTAGTAAGACGCTTTTCTAAAATATACTGATGTCTTTTAAATTATGCTGCTGCTATTTAAATTTTAAATTATGCTGCTGCCATTGAAATAATAGATGCTTGATTGAGTATTTAAATTAATTTATGAAAGAAATTCATTTTTAACTTGATATGACTTTACAAAATGTCCAGCCCTATTTAATGAAAATATGGAAGTGACGTTAGCCAATAGAATGTTATACTTGTTTATTTAAACTAGTGTCTGGAGATAGTTGTTATTAAAAGTCTGAAGAAGCCTACGGGTGAAAGCGCTTACTAACTGTCTTTGTAATAAAACCAGTTTTTACGTGAAACTGCATCGTTATTATATAGATACAACTTGACTGAAGAGTTTTGTGTTTTGCCATCTGGTTCCTGGGAAGAATTATATGCTATTCATCTTTATTTTGATTTTTACGCTTTCGGGAACCAAGCTCTGTTGGCTCTGTGCACTTTATCTGATTAGTCTGCCATAATGTTTATAATTTATATACAAATCTAGCCCACAGACTGGTGTTAAAACTGCAGACTTCACTGTTACGTACATATCTATTTGCTTTTATAGCAAAATAAAAACACACTAAAGAGACAGTTGAGTGCACTGAGTCAATGTTGACTGTGCACAAATACTAGTGCAGAGCTGAAAGTGGTTTAATAACTGTCTTGAGCAAGGAGAAATAAAAAATGAAGGGGGAGACCAATGATAACTTCCTTGAAGGCATGCAATTCCACTAAAGAAAGACATAAGGATTTAAATAATGGGAGTAGCAAGTCTAGAAGAAGTGAAGAAAACATAAGAGAAGTAAATTATTTGAGTAAGAGCAGTATGAGTAAATGTCAGTGTCTGTTAGGAAGTAGAGAGTAAAAGCTGACCAGCAGGATGTCAGTGGAGTTTGCTTACAAACTAGGGCACTGAAGCACTTGTCTTTGGACTAGTCATTATACATTATACATTGCCACTAACACTTACTTAAAGGTTGGGAGGTTGGCATAATGATTAAGGTGTTTACCTTACAAACAAAAGATGCAGGGTTTGATTCTCACATGGGGTAACTGGCTAGGCTTAAAGTGATCCACAAGAACAGTTAGCCTAGTACTATTCTATGAACTAATCTATGAACTAAAGCACAAGGGCAGAGGCTTTGTAGTAAACTGAACTTTAGCTATAGCAGTATACTGCAATGCCAAGAAAAAAATGAAAACAGATGAAAGAAACTGTAGAAAAACAAAGTAGCTTACACTTTTAAAAGCTGTAACACCCTTAGAGCTGCCCCACATACAGTGAACAGAAATGATGTGTATATTTGTTTCTGTAACAGCTTTAAAAGTTGTAATATACTTTGTACTGCTGCACAGAAAAAAAGAGGTGTGCACTCTAAAGGGGTTTTTTTTCCAGTTTTTAAAGCACTTTTAGATTCTCCCTTCTTTTCTGTGGTAGATACATTTTATGCTGTAGCACATGAGTAGAGCTAAATAGCTCTGAAAGGTGCTTAACAAATTTTTATATGCACTGAGTACTGCAATTACACTAAAGTCAGTTAAAAAGATAGACTTGTTAATTATTTTTCTGCCCTACCTTTGACCCAGATAACCAGGATTCAGTTAGAGAAACTAGAGAAGCTAGGCAGGGAGGGGTAGGGATGAAGAGGTGTGGTGTACTCACCTCTCCTAAGAGGTGACAGAGGACTGCACACATCCAGGGACACAATGAGTAGTGCAGTTTCCTGGTGGTTACCAGGAACCCACTGTTCACATAGCACAGGGAGGGATAGGCCTGCTTGGAGGAAATATCCCTCGCAAACGTTGAATGGGATTGTCTCTGCATACAGCTCATTGCACATAAATCCCACTGCCTTGCCAGGTGTGTGCAAGTAGGCCTGTGAAAACTAAAGAATAAAAACCCTCTAACAAGTCAACTCTTGACCCAAAGATGGGGAATGAATGGGATGATTGACTGAGCAGGGTCAGATGATTGACAGACAGCAAGGAAAAGAGAGGCAAAAAAGAAAGAAAGGTCATTGGTTAATAAGATTTTGTTAAAGTGCCTCTAAATACTGTTTCACTCTAGTCTTGAACTAGACTGCAACAACATCCAGTGCTGCTCACCACAGAACAGTAGCATATGATAAAAACTGTTAGATACAGCTCTCTACCACACCTTTAAAAAAAGTGGCACAGCAAAGTGTCTAATGTCCTTTGAAGCTGTTATCCCTGCTGTCTTTATGACAGCATTAAGTTTTTTTACAGCGTTTAAAACTGTAAAACACTTCACACTCCTGTGCTTTTTTCTATGACTAATAGTACCTGGAGCATATAAATCTCGATGGACGACAAAGAATTATGATCAAATCTCTGTGGTCATAACCAATTTATTATGTGTTTTCAACATGAATTTCAAGGTTCCTCTCGAAGTGTGCCTTGCTTGTAGTGAATGTCTTTACATCCATGTATTAAATGCATAATAAGTTGGTTATGATCAGAGAGACAATCATAATCCACATACTGAGCATCTTTCCTATGTCAGAAAGGTACTTAGCAAAATTTATTTTTCCTACATCAAAGTGTAATTATGGTGGTCCGTGCATTAAATTGTTGTTATCAGCATGCATTAATATCACAGAAGGAATTTATTAGAACCTCTTTACCAATACACTAATATTACTGAAAAACTTCACTTGTTTTTTGAAGCAGTCAGTAAACACTTCTGCAAATCAATGATATTTTGGGAAAATGCAAAAGCTGAATCTAGCAACATCGTTTGATAAAAAAGGACCTTACAAGTGATTATTGGTGGATGCTGAATTCTCTCCAGAATAAAAGAGGAGATCATCTTGAAATTCCATGTGTAGAGACTGTAAATTAAATGTTTCATTCAAAACAGATAAAGTCTCACCTTCAGGGGTTACTAACCAAAAGAATGTGGCCAACTTAAACAGTATGATTTACAACAGCAAGTGACTTCACCAAGGTTCTGTCACTTTAGCCGCCAATGTGGAGCTTATTTTTTATAAGCAGTAATATCAACAGACGGTAGACTTTTGCCAAATGTTGTGATAGCATAAGAAAAAAGTGAAACCTAACCTCAAGCAAGACTGAGTAGAAAAGGTAGCAAAAACACAGAAAGTAAAGCAAATTAAATTAGTAATATCCATAGCTAGTTAGCTCCTTCATTCTGTCCGAAAACAAAGCACCAGACTGGCTTAAAATTCAAAACACATAACATGTAAAGCCTGAAGGTGTATCATCTGGTAATTGCTCCACCAATCACATTTAAATATCCAAAACTGAAAACATTAAACGTTCACAAAAACAAACATTAAAATACTGCATTAAAAACACAGAGGGAAAACATTTATGCATCTTTGCATAAAGATAATAAATAAACAAAATGCCAAAATGCTGCATTAAAAAAATTCTTTAAATACAGAATTTTGGTGTACCGGTAAAACAACAAGAGTTTAATACACAGACATCATTATGACTGAGAATTGCAATAATAAATTAAATGTCTTGACTGTTTACACTACTCAGGAACTTACATGACATATGACAGTTTAGTAGGGTTTTTCTCTTTTCTTTCTTTTCAGAGCCTTGAGTCATTCAGCCCAGATACTACTGAGACTCTGTCACAAGGGCCAACTCCTAAACATTTTCCCAGAGAATTTTCAATTTGTACAATGTAAGCAAATTTAACTTGAAGAACCTTGTTGTGTATTAACTTCATCTACTCATATACATGCCTGCCCATGCTGGAAATTAGTTTTCAACATCCCCCTCCAATAGAGTGGTCTTTTCACTCCAAAGACCACTTACTAAGTTCACAGCTGTCCTTTGTCTTGACCAAGAGATGATACTGTATATGGCAGTTACTTAGTCTTTCTGGCTAGCAGGTTTCTCTATTCAGGAAATGAAAGAAAACACGTTTAATGTGGTAACTCCCTGCTAATTGTTTTTATTTGGCAGTAAACTGATTATTCTCTGTTATAGTTTGAGCTGAGAGTGGAAGACCACTATGCCTGACTTCACTTCACTCCTCCACCCTACCCCTAATTCCCACCACACCCTCTTACTCTACTATTTTGCTTCCTACACACACATTACACTTACGACTCCCTCTTACTCTGCTATTATGCTTCCTACACATGCATTACACTTGTGACTCCTGTTCCATAACCCTCCCAAGCAACCTTACCACTATCATACAAACACCCCTGTTTATTTTTACCTAATTCCCAGCTTCCATTTAATCCTTTGGCACTATTCCCAACTACCTTTCTCCCTCCCATACTGCTTTGCTTTGTATACATTCATAGTTACACCCCTCCCTAACAGCACCTATCTATTCTACATTATATATTCTACTTTTCCCAAATAAACCCTGACTTCTTCCTATTTTACCTACATTCTCAGACTCTAACCTTTTAAACCCCTCTATCCCTTACATTCCAGAGAAGATAATAGGACACCTTAACTCTCTTCCTTCATAGCAAATATCTCTTTCCAACCTACCTTCTCTCAGCTTTCAGATTCCACCACCACTAAATATCCTTCTACCCGGTAACTTCTTTTTCCTTCTTGATCCCTACTTCCCCACTTCCTGCCAACTATGACATACAGATCCCTTTACTTAATCATGCTACACTCAGGTTATCCTCTATTCTCTTGCTACTGGGCCATCTTTCATGCTACCATGACTCTATAATAGCTGTCAACATCTCTCTAACTCTGTCTTAACCACCTATTCATATACTCCCTACACACCCCATACATCTCACCAAACCTAGTTAATGACGGCCCTCACCTTTACTCCAAATGTAGACTGATTAACTTCATTTCAACTCAAACCAAAAACAAAATTAGGTGGAAAAATATTCTCCAAAAATACAAGTATGAATAATTCCAAAATATACTAAAATCCTTCTAGGAGGAGATATTCACTCTTATCCTGGCCCTAAAGATCAAGACAATACTCCTCTATACACTACTCTAACCCTATAATGGTTAACCCCCAACCCCAGTAATTTAACTTTTGCTGCATTAAATTGTGGAAGCATAAGAAATAAAATTGTTGAACTTCATGCCTAGATTACCAAACATAAACCTGATATTCTCTCTGTAACTGAAACGTGGCTTTAACCTAGCATAAACAACTCCAAAATTACATCACCCAGCTATAATACCATTCAAATGACTATATAAACAGGAAGAGTAGTGGTATTGCTTTCATATTTCCCAACAACTACCACATTTCCCTTATAACAAACCAATAACAAGATTCAGTTCAGCAGAGCATCTTACTAATTTCCTGAAATTAAACAATTATAAACAAATATGTATTACTGTTCTTTACATCCCACCTAGCGACAATACAGATATATTGGAAGATAACCTACATTGTATAGCCACAACAATTCCACAAGGAATAATACTACTAGGTAAGGTGAATGTCAATTTGTTGGACAAAAAGTCTAACTCCCCTGCATCTAGTATGAACTTACTTGGTTTCACACAACTAATTAATAGCCCTGCACATTACAGCAAGATATCAAATTTCCTATTAGACCGGATCCTAGTATCAGACCCTAGTAAATATACCACCTCAGGTACAATGTCGAACCATCTCAGTAAGCATCTATCAAGCTATACAATCAGGAAATCCACAAAACTGAACTGCAAACTATAATAAAACCACACTGAGATCAGGAAATAGCATAAAGAAAAGAAAAAAAAAACGAACCATGAACTTGCGACTTTATTAAAGGTAAGCACTTTTGTTCTCCTTCCACTCCCAAAACTTCATCAGACAAAATCAATTAAAACCAACTCCATTTAAATAAATAAAAGTGCTCACAAGATACTTCATTTATTTCCCCTTAAAGGAACCCCAGCCCAAAAAATGTATAATCCAAAATCCAAATACATACACACACACATATATATATATATATATATATATATATATATACATATATATATATATATATATATATATATATATATATATATATATATAAATATATACATTCATAAAACATACTTTCACATAACTTATAACTCTACATAACACCCCAACCTATAAAACTTCCTTTTATTAAAAATTTAAATGCGTACCTTAAATGTAGTATCTATTCATGGACATTGGTTCAAATTTTTAGTTTTGGAAAAAGTTAAGCAAAATGAAAGGGGTGGACCCTGGCCAATATGATTAGAGAAAAGGGAACTTTCCTGGCAGTTGGAATTAAATTCATGTGGCTTGGCCAGGACTAAATCAACATGTCATGACTGCCCTTTTATTAAAGCTGAGAGCTTTAAATAAACAGATGTCTAATGAAGTATTGTAAGTGGATGCAGAACAAAAGCGCCTACCTTTAATGAAGACGCATATTGGTGGTTTGTTTGCTGTTTCCTGATGTCGGCGTGGTTTTATTATAATCTATTAAATCAGGGTGTAGGGAGTAAATATGAAATCACCAAAAAAGAAGAAATAGATACATTTTGGAGAAATATCTATGCACTTCCTGAGTAACATAACAAAGATGCTGAATGGATAGTAGGAGTAAAAGAAAGAATAAGACATTCACATGTACAGGATATGAAATAGGATGAAGGAATGACCAGAGAAATTGAAACAAAGTTAAGAAAAGCTCCTAATTGGAAAACCCTAGGCCTAGATGCAATGCCTAAGTTCTGGCTAAAAGCATTAATATCTTTACATGAAGATTTAGCCATAGCAAGAGGTTCTCCTGTTCGATTCTTGGTTGGAGTGCCTTCTGTGTGGAGTCTGCATGTCCTCCCCACAGTCGAGTGGCGTTCAAAAGACATGCGTGAATAGGTGTGCCTTCGTTGAAAGTTGGGCATCAGGCTGGCAACTCGGCACCATAAAAATCTACTGCCAATCATTAGCGGACCAAAGTTCCGCTGTGGCGTCCCCTAACCGGGAAAAGCTAAAAAGACAAACAATCTGAAGATTTAGCCATGAGTAAGAACTAATATATATGTACACCCCAAACAGATGCCAATCTGGTTAACAACAGGAAAAACAATACTCTTACTTAAGTGCAAACCTGCAAGCTATCCTAAAAACTATAGACCAATAACATGCCTTCTGATGATATATAAACTATACACTGGAACTGTGACAGCCCCACACTGGGTCAGTAATCTAGGAGCCTGAATCCTCACCACTGACACTGGAGAGGGACATTCACTTGGAATACAAATGGATATACTCCATATTTCCAGATGCAGACCTCTCTACATCAAGCACAATTACCCTTAAAAGCACATACAGAACACAGTCAGCCCATGGTCTGGATTTCTTTATATCTGTCTCCCTCCAGGGCCCCAGTAAGGCTCCCCACTAGCACAGTTATAGGGTTAAGCCCTCAGATGAGTCTCCAAGCCAAGAACTCCAGCACCCCTCTCTGTGAAACCAGTGCTTCATGTCCCTGCTCCAAGTAGCTGACACACACACACACACACACACACACACACACACACACACACACACACACACACACACACACACACACACACACATGTACACACACACACATACACACACACACACACACACACACACAGATGAGCACACACACACACACACACACACACACACACACACACACACCTAGGAAAGGCTGGCAAAGCTTTACCCACTCTGCCCCCTTGTGCCCAGACTATAAAGCAGTTATCACTGCCACCAGACACTACAAAGCCATCTACCTAAGGCATTTGCAAAGGTACCCAGTTATACTGAGTGAAATTAATATTAATACAAATGGTAATGTAGACCAAACTGCCAGGCTACAGGAGTGGTCACAGTGTCACCAATAGATATAAGTACTCTCAAAGGTTAAAATATTCTCTAAATGACCAGTCATAATGGAAAGTTTAAATATATTTAATAATAAATAATAAAAGAACATGAAAATATGAAATATCTATTTACAGTAAACACCTGAGTTTCAGACAAAGTAAATATTAACAATAACACAGCTGGAAAGATTCACACAGTTACAGAAAAACAATACTTATTCTTGCTATATTTTCCTGACTGATCAAGAAAACTACTGTTCCTGTTTACATAAAACACAAAGGCAAGAAGTAGTAGTGAAGGCTCCTTCTATGTCAAGTTCCAAGAAACAGACTGCCTTGAGATGTCTGTCTAACCTAATATTAAAACATTCTTTCTGTACAGAATGACATTACATACATCTGGTCATCTGACTTCTGGTTCCTATGCAACTCCCCATTGCTAGAAACTGCCAGGATTTAGTACCTACATGGCAAAATACACACACAAAAGCATTGCTCAGATCTGGTGCAGCTTCTGGAAGTCATAAAACAATTACAAACTTCTACTCCTCCTACAGAGACTAACAAACCATGTTTGCTACAAACATTGCATCTCTGGCTCCATTCAAAACTGTGAGATAACATATTTATAGTTTAGGTACAATACTTTAATTTTTTATTATTTTCCAAATTTAGCTGGAGCTTAGCTTAACCTCTTCTCTTCCAATGTTCTCTGTTAACACACATATATATATATATATATATATATATATATATATATATATATATATATCTGGGTCTAGGACACATGCTCGACTGGCATATGTCCAAATCACAAAACTTCGAACACACATTAACATCGAAAAGCGCTTCCGTGTATGTGTAGTTCAAAAAAAAAATCTACATTTCTGCAGGGGGGTGACCCCACACCCGCCTATTTTATTATTCTCACTCTGAGATCACACTACAGTGGGGAAAAGGGAATTTTCCCTTACCCGCACTGTAGTCCAATCTACGAAACAGGCACACATACACAGAAGCACTTGTCGATGTTAATCGCTTTCGTGTATGTGTATTCGATGTTTTGTGATTCGGACATGTGCTAGTCAAGCATGTGTCCAGATCCCATATATATATATATATATATATATATATATATATATATATATATTTTTTTTTTTTTTGTAATTCAGTTACAATACAGTCAGGACCTACTGTTGGTACATTTTAACACAAGCAACTTTACAAATCCATTTCCAACACAAGCATCTGTACAAATCAGTGTGATATTCAAATAACATATAATTCTTTACTAAATTCCAGCTAGCTCTGCTGGCATATGCTACACATCCACTGCTCTACATCTCCTGGTATAGCTGGCAATGCATCACATTGTCACAGATGCCAACAAAGTTTATAATCATTTAGAAGAAAACTCAATCATGCCAATAGAACAAAAGGGTAACAAAAGAAAGTCATATGAAACAAAGGATCATTTGTTGTTAAATAAAGTCATAATGGAGAACTGTCAAAAGGGAAAGAATCTAAGTATGGCATGGATAGACTACAAAAAAGCATTTGACAGCATTCCGCATTCATGGATAAAAGGCTGCTTAAAAATGTATAAGATACACCCTGTACTTATTGACTACATTATAGTAACCATGAAACAGTGGCAGACCACTTTGCAGTTAAGCTATGATAAAGAACAAATTATTATCCCAGGGATAAAAATTCAAAGGGGGATATTCCAGGGTAATTATGTCACTTCTGCTCTTCTGTCTTCCCCTTCACCCATTAACCTATCTACTTAACAGATTAGGTCATGACTACAATTTGGCTCCCAGAAAACAACAAAGAGTACAGACTTCTCATCTTTTTGTGGATGATTCAGAACTGCATAATTCATCAGATGACAAACTGAAAGCACAACTGCAAGTGGTCAGAACATTTTCAGATGATATAAGAATGTGATTTGGTCTTGATAAATGTGCAAAAGCAACTTTTAAAGCAGAAGCCACACTGTAAAAGTTGCAGACTCCAAATCTGATTTCAAACAAGTGACAAGTGGAGTACCACAGGGTTCAGTCCTGGGACCTCTCCTGTTTGGTATCTACTTCTCTGAAGTACAGGCTAACACAGAAGGCCTCTGGCTAATGAAATTCACAGATGACTGCAAACTAGGAGCCATAGTCGAGTCCCCAAATGATGTGGACATCCTACAGAAGGGCCTCACTGAGACAGATGCCTGGTGTCAGTTTCATGGCCTCAAGCTCAATGTCAAAAAGTGCATTGTCATCCCCTTTAGTAAAAACTCTGTACCCATGAACTACCACAGAAATGGCAGTCTACTTAATGCCAAATATGTGATAAGAGACCTTGGGACGCAGGTGGACAGTAGTCTCTCCTTTGATAATCACATCACCAGAGTAGTCAGGAAATCCTTCTATGTGGCACACCTCATCACAAAAAGGTTCCCATCCAGGAAGAAAGAGGTCATTGTTCCCCTCTACTCGGCACTCATTAGACCCATTATAGAGTACAATGCCCCTTTTGGAATGTACTTCACAAGACATCTTTAGCAGGTCACAGAAGTACCTCACAAAGAGGATTACTGGCCTCAAACAGATGCCCTACACTGACCATCTCAAAAAACTCCAGCTTTACTCTGTAGCATATTGCCTACTCCGAGGAGATCTCTGCCTAACATATAAATCTATGTTAAACCCAGAGCTGTTGGATATGCTACACCTAAAGAAATCCCAATCCCTCTGAGCTATATGCTCTGGGGACCTAAACCTTGTCACCACAATAAACAGGACATGCTGGAGGGATAGATTCCTGTCTCTGAGATTTCCCATACTCTGTAACAAGCTACTCATCTATGTCAAGCAAAGTTCCTCATTAGCACTCTTCAAGAAAAGTCTTGATGAGTGGATGGGAAATAGGAGATACACCCCGGGGAACACTTCTGTGGCTCTGCTCGACAGGAGCACAGAAAATTAACTTTCTTGGGTGGCATAAGCCAGGGAACCTTGTTGGCTAGGCTTACTTAGACCCTTGGGCCGATAGCCTTGTACCTACCTATGAACCTATAAAAGCTGCAGCACCAAGAAAACATTAACCTGGGACAGGAATGTCACATAAAAGAACTTGATCAAGAGGGAGTGCATAAATATTTGGGAACTGATGAAGGATCAACAATAAAACATGAGCAATTGTGAATAAAAATTAGTAAGGAATATTTGAGAAGACTAAAATTAATATGGAAAACAACACTGACATCTAGAAACAAAGTCCAATCAGAAGATATAAAAATTGGTGATATTTTGTATAAATGCTCACGCGCGCGCGCGCGCGCACACACACACACACACACACACACACACACACACACACACACACACATATGCATACACATATGACATGCATGGGTCTACTTTACATCGTCAACATTTGAAAAAGTCGACTTTCATATGGCCAAGACCATATAATCGATTTTCAGAATGCCGACCATGTAAAATAAATATAAAAACACAGCAAACACTTGCCTTAAACTGTTAGCAGGGGGGCCCCCTGCACCTCCTGTGGGGGGGCTCCACCCCCCAAACCCACCATAAATTTAATATACCAACTCCGAGGTTGCACTGCAGTGCGGAAGTGGGAAATGTTCCCATTCCGCAATGTGCGAAGATAACGGTTCCCCATGGTCGGCTTTCAAAGTCTATCATATGATCTCGGCCATATGAAAGTCGACTTTATTAAAAGATGACCATGTGAAGGGGACCCAGCATGCCCACCTATGAGAAATTTGGAGTAGTTTCCCCTACATCAAGATTATTGGATACGGGAAGTATCTGGTGCACATCTGGAAAAACCTGTGCAACTACTAGGAGGAAAATAACCACTCTGCGTAGCTGGCATCCCAGCCCCGAACCAAACTGGAGAACAAAGTGCTGAGAGATTGATCAAATCTGTACAAGGCTGCACATTATCAACTGCAAAAATCACTATTAGTTTACAGTACTTGCAAAACTAAAACTGAACCAGTCATATCATGTTTGCAAAAATACTTCCACATTCTTCAAAACACATGCACTTGAACATAAATTTCCCCCTTTAACTGTTTAATGCTAGTATAAGCCCTTAACCTCTACTTTTGCATTAAAATAGGAAAACATTAAGAATAATTAAAGGCTGCATAACAAAATAATACGGCCAGATAGAGCAAGGATTCTGCTGGCCAAAATTGACTATTTTATTGTCTCACACTCTGTCTCACTAAGCCATGGTAACTGCCATAGCTTCATAGAAGCTGCCTTGGTTATATTAATTAAAAAAAAAATCTGTCATCAACACACAACAGTTGCTAATAAAATTATATTCTCCTACTGCTGTAGGCAGGCTTGCTTCTTAAATGACAAACTGATATTGCTGAAAAGTGCAGAGATTGTCCTGGCACCAGTCCTGTTATTTATAAGTCTTTCACAATGTCTCACTGAGTTGAGTAACTGCCATGGTTTGCTAGTGGCTGACTGAGTTAAATTAAGTTAAAATAAAAAAAAAAATCCTCTTGCAAGATCATCTCTGACTCTGAAAAAGTGGCCTGCAACGAAATGATTAAGTTCTCCTGATACAAGTGCTATCATCATGTGCATCCATTTCCCCCTTTGATATAGTCAAAGTCATGGCTCCATATCTCTCAGCCTCTTAGTGCAAGAAATCTGGACAAAGCTCAACAAAATGGGGGGGGGGGCGCAAAGGCCCACTAATAGGGACATCTATTAAATACTGCTCTTATAAACTTAAAAAGTTGCTAGAGTAACAGAGTTTGTTTTGACATAACTTTCCAAAGGATTTGAAGTCTGAAACTGAAATGTATACCATTATTTATTGATTTCAGTTCTCAGATCATCCCAGTGATTTACCAAAAAATACAAATTTTATGAGAAACAGACCAAAAATATGAGCCTAAAGACTGGACATTCTGTGAAAATCTGGACAGCTGAGAGGTTTGCATGGCTCTACACATTTGCTGCAGGCTGATGACACAATGCCTAATGAGAGGAAAAAGTGCAAGCTAAACTAAAAATCATAATTTAAAATTGCCATTTGGAATTTTGTGGTGCCCTGTTTGGCATCAACATTGCCATCAACCTCTTTTTTGACATTGTGTACATCAGGTTGAGGTGTAGCATCAACACATCATCACATAGAACCAATGTTCACACCTCTAGGTTGGTAGCCCTATTTGATATTTCTGGTAAATGCTGGAGAGTTGTGGAGCATGGCAAGGGACTACAGATCAGAATGACATTTGCATACCCCCCACCTTAGGTACATGACCTTTTGCATCCAATCAGCTCAATCAGCCTAAGTCTAGCCCTGTGCGCACACTGTCAGAAAATGCATTCAGGGTGTATTTTTATCACTGTAGAGGGATCAGTACTCTCATGCAGTGCTACAACTACATACATTCGCAGTACCTATTGTAGGAGGGTTACCTGTGCATGCAGTTTTCTTCACCATGATCCTCCCCACACAGTGCATCAATGTAACATTTACAGGTGGAGTGCATACATGTGCTTGAGTACTGTGTGCCCTAGAAGTACAGCTACTCATGTGATTCTGCACTTGGAGCATGTCTTTGTGGCTTACATGACACATATGATACAGCATGAATGTCCATGCAATGTACTTTGACCATCACAGCAAAGTCGCTTACAAATATACATATATAAGACTAACTGTGTGGTTTACATTGCTCATATGTTATTTAGTCATTTAGTTAGTTATTTTTCCTTGCTTATTTATTTGTTTGTTTAGTTATTCACATTTACTGACTGTGACTGCCCAGTTGGGAACATACCTCTCAACTTCGTAGACCAAGAAATCTGGCCAAAGCTATAAATGCAAGTGGGACAAAGGTCCAAAAATAGAGACAGTTTTTAAATATTGCTCTTACAAACTTAGAAAGTTGATAGAATAACAGGTTTTGCAATAGCATGAATTTTCTGAAGGATATGAATTATGAAACTCAAATGTCTCTCATTATTTTCTAACTTCAGTCTGTAATGATTTACCAATAATTTGCCAGAAAACCACAAGTGTATGAAAAACGGACCAAAAATATGATGCCAAAATCTAAACATTCTGCGAAAATATCTACAGTTGAGAGGTATGAAATTTGGGAAGATCAATTTTTGATGGAGTCCTAGAAGAAAAAACAAGCTGAAAAAGACAGACAATACACACAAAATGAATATTGTGAAAAGACAATGAGAATGAAAGAGTATATGTAGTTACAGAGAGATGCAAGAAACTGAAATTAGACTTTTTTCTTCATAAAGAAATAACTATTCTAGAGAATAACATTTATAAAATTCAGTATTTATATACACATATCTCAACAAAGCTGAGATTTTACCATAAAATCCTAATTTAGCAATCTACACAACAGATGTAACTGATATCCAAGTTGTAAAAATATTTTGTTTACAGGAAGGATGTAGGGCTAAAATATGAAATATGGAAAAATGATATATAATAATAGAGGCTTACAAATATCGCAGCAGCACTGAGAATGAATACTGTACAATAGAAAAGTTTAAGCAATAAAGATATACATATAGAATAAGGCAAATAGACAATGTTGCAGTATTTAAAAACTAAAAATTTATAGTACATCAAAGTGTACATAGCATGTACATAATGGATGGCATTCCATACGGGGAAGAAGAAGAAACAGTCAGTCAAAATTTTAGCTGTGTTAATAAACACTATAGCTGCATTTTGAATACAGTTGCAAGCATTTTTTTTTTACTTATTTGAATGTTGTTGTTGTCTTTTGGCTTTTCCTGGTTAGGGGTCGCCACAGCGGAACTCCGGTCCAGTAATGATTGGCAGTAGATTTTCACGAACGCCGAGGTGCCAGCTCGACTTTCAACCTTCAATGAAGGCACGCCCATTTACACATGTCTTTCGAATGCCCACCCAACCGCGGGGAAGACATGCAGACTCCACACAGAAGGCACTCCCCGCACTCCAGCGAGAATCAAACGGGAGAACCTCTTGCTGTGAGGCAACAACGCTACCGCTGCACCATTACTTATTTGAATATTTTTTATTTTATTTTTTTTTTTTGGATATATATTTCTGGGACAGGAAACAATTCCATAGTTTGCCGGTGAACACTGAATAGCATGTATCTTGAAATGTGTTTCTGGCTAAAGCCACACTAACATATCTAACTACTAGTGTTGTAAGTTCTCTGGAAGCTTGTCAGCTGTGGAAGGTCAACAATGAGAGAAAATTAGGGCAAATTTTAGCTGACTCAGGTGGAGTTCCTATTAAAATGTTGGGAATCTGATTACCAAGTCCTGAACTGAAAGACAGAAAAAAGAAAGAAATTGTAGGAGAGGAGTGAATATCAGACATTGCTCTTCTCCTTTAAATCCCACACCTTCCTAACTTATATAAACCACCTCTGGGATCACCATACTTCAGGGAAAAGGGAATGTTTTGAGAAATGGCAATCTCAAACTTACTATATGTAAATCCATATTTTTGGTCATTCTGTCTCCATTTTGCTGAGTCCAGATATTTTAAATGGTTATTGAATCAGAGCCAAATAATACCTATTTATAAACCAATGAGGTTTCCATAAGGAAACATAAGACGTGCATTTATTTATTTATCCGTTTATTATTTATTTATTTGTTTATTTTATTTATTTATTTTATTTATTAACCAGGGTGGAGCACTGATTCAAACAGGACCAATGTAAGGTTCAGTCTGGGGAGTACAAACTCAAAACAATATTACAGATGTAATTCAAATCATGAAGGTAAAATAAATGTTTAAAAATCTAGGACAAAGAAGACACATTGTGAAGCAATAAGTATGTGCAACCATTTACAAAGAAACAAAACAGAAACATGTATAAGGGAACAACTGTAAAATATTAACAAGTTTATGGAGTAGAGGGGGATTTGTATAAAGGTTACAGTGTTTAACTCACAAACAGAAGGTACATGGTTTGATTTTCACCTTTGGAAGGGAAATTAGCTAGGCTTAAAATAGCCCACAAGGGCAGCTAGCCTAGTACTGTGCAGAGAGAAGAAAGAAAAGAAGCTTAATAAAGATAAAAGAGAAGAAAGAGAGAAAAATAAATATGAAAATAACAATAAAACACTGACAAATAGATGGAGAAGAGAGAAGGAGGGCAAAGAGCATGGTATAGATAAAATATGGGAAAGAGAGGAAATAGAACAATGGTGAGCAAAGTAACACAAATGGATCAAGCATAAAAGTAGGAAAAAGAGAAGTGGTAATGGTGAAAAATAATTAAGTACATAATTTATGATTTCAAGTTAATCAGGCTGAGATAAAATGAAATAAGGGCAACGGAAATGGAAAAACATAAAAGAAAGGAACATGAACAAAGGGTCGAGGTGGTCTTTTAATGATTTTTTTTCATGAAATTCATAAGAGTCCTACATTCTCTTTTGTTAGGGGTAATAGACTGCCACATTTTTGGAACAAGAAATGAAAAGCTATGATCAATGCTTTTTTAAAGTTGAGAATAACGTAGAGAGAGGGAGCTGGACCTAAAAGATTTAAAATGATAAATTCTATCTCTAGTTATAAATTAACCTGTAAGGTAACTGAAGGAGTTAAGATTTAAAATTTTAAGTAGAAGTGTACTAAGAAGTTATGATCTTTGCCAGATAAGTAATCAGTTTTTGTCAGAAATGAGCACTGATGTTTTTATTTATTTATTTTTATTTATTTAACATTTGTTGACTGGGAATGTCTGGCTAGGTTCCACAGAGCCTGTTTTCAGCAGAGGCCCGGGGAGAAATGCTCCAGATGCATGTCTTTGGAATGTGGGAGGAAACCGGAGTACCTGAGGAAACCCACGCGAACACAGGGAGAACATGCAAACTCCACACAGAAGGCACCCCAGCCGAGAATCAAACCTGAGAACCTCTTGCTGTGAGGTGACAACGTTAGCCGCTGCACCACTGTGCCGCCCCAGTTCAGTTCTAGGAGCAAGCATAATAAAATGACAAATTTTATTAAATATTATTTCATTGGCATTATGAATTTTTTTTTAAACAGAATAAATCTGTGGCAGGACATAATCTAATTATGCCATTAACATCTCTTTCCTCACAGCTTCCCTAGCTGAATGAGATAAAAAGTGAGATATCTTCCAAGTCAAGAAGAAAGTTTGCTGTATTTTTAATTAAGTACAAGCCAGGGTGGTGCAGCGGTAGCATTGTTGCCTCACAGCAAGAGGGCCTCCCGTTCGATTCTCGGCTGGAGTGCCTTCTGTGTGGAGTCTGCATGTCCTCCCCACTGTCGACGGGCATTCAAAAGACATGCGTAGAATGGGCGTGCCTTCGCTGAAGGCTGCGCATCAAGCTGGCACCTCGGCACCCATTAAAAGAGCTACTGTCAATTATCAGTGGACCGGAGTTCCGCTGTGGCGACCCCTAACCGGGAAAAGCCGAAAGAAAAACAACTGTGGATATGCAATTGAAAGTTTAGATTTTGATAAAGCCAAAGCAACAAATATTTGAAAGAGGAAAGAGTTTCCCATGGATTATTATGATGATCGATAATGACAAAAATTGGAGAAAGAGGATTTTAGTTTTTAAGACAATATAGCATTGACTATTCTGTCCAGAAAATAAAAACAAGAAAGCCTAGTGTATTCTTGCTACAATGCTAGGTTAAGGGAAAGGGGAAGATGTGTAAAAGAAGTTGCACAGACTACAGTAAACATGGAAGTAAGTATGTCACTGTAGTAGAAAGTCTGAAGTATGGTTGAAAAAAAGATGACTGTATATAATCTTCTGAGTTTCTGTTTGTTGTAGATATATGATTTGATATATGTTTATCAAATTTTATATATTTGTCAATTACACAATCCAGAAGCTTTGTATAGTTAACTTCTTCAATGGAGACATGATTAAGTGAGGTAATGTTAAAGTATGATATGAACACGATCTGAAATGATTCAGTGGTTGAGTATGAGAAATAAGTCCCCATGTCTGGGTTTGTGGTGCTTTACAGAAAGCACTGTATACACAATCACCCAACGAGTAAACCAGCCATCAGAAATTATAGCTCCAAGTAAAACAAAACACAGTATGGTAGCAGGAAACACGGCACACATAAAAGTTCAACAAGACTATTAGATAGTTCAAACACTTTAATAAAATACTTGCAGGTCAGTAAGTGCTTTCACCAAGTAGACACTGGCTTCATCAGACAGTAATGATAGTAAAACACACAGACATACACCTTATAAAGTCATATGATTAATTAAAACAGTTTGAATTCACCAATAGCATATCCCATAGCAGTACCCATTTACATATATCAATTGCCTTCAATTACCATTCAGATGACATTTACATATATCAATTGCCTTCAATTACTTCTAATATATTAAAGGAAAAACTCCCTTTCAATATGCAAAAAACATTTATAAAACCATAAAATATTAAAACAAAGCATAGTACCTTATAGGTTAAACTATACCAACCGGAAAACATATCCTATCTAGGTATACCCCTCTTATTGAGTACCTGTCTAATAGAGACTGTACTATTCAGACCTGATCCTTTATCAGCTGTCAGCTTAAGGATCCATATAAATCTCAAAAAAGCATTAGATTGATGCAATTTTAATGCAAATCATTCTAAATCTTCTGAGGTCCCTCCCCATAACAGGAAGACGTCATCAACAAAACAACGGTAAAAAAGCACATTCTGCAAATACAATTCCATTTCAAATACCTCCTCCATTTCCCATTGCGCCATTACGGCATTAGCGTAACTGTTCTTACAGCATAATATATCAGCTCTCAGCTTAAGGATCCATCTAAGTTTCACCTCAGTAGTCCTATTCTCAATATTCCCCATCCTAGCACTGACTTGTAACATTTGTATAACTTTAAACCTAAAATGATGAATTCGATTACTAGCAATGAAAAGGTAGACATTAAATATATAAAAAAATCTGATAAGAGAAATGCGCTATATGTTGAATGACTATATGTTGAGGTTTCACATTTTGATGGAACTAGCACAATATCTCACGGCTGTATCCCCTGTCAAACCCATGTTTCAAGGACAGCACAAGGTGCATAAGGATTCCAGGATACCCCTTTTAGGCCTATAGTAGCTGGGAAAGGATGGGTTACTGAGCCTTTCTCTGTCTTTATTGAAAGGCATGTTAGACCTATTCTGGATAAGTTCGATACTGTATAAAGGGATACCAAACACTTTTCACATGACCTATATGGATTTATAGAAAGTTATTATAGAACATGTGACTACTGCATCACCCATAGGCTGGAGGCTCCAGCCTACTCACATCAAAACCCAGAAGAGCCTGCATGGGCTGCTGTTATGGAGGTGATCAGACTGCTACAGAGAACTTCAAAAGGTTGTGTGTGTAGCTTGCAGAGGACAGTTATGGAGATGATTGGGCTGCTACAGAGTACTTTGGAAGTGTGTGCGTGTGTGCGTGTGTGTGTGTGTGTGTGTGTGTGATGCCCCACTTGCTACATGGTAGTGGATAGAGAATAAGGCTTGAACCCTGTACCTTGGGCTCAAATAGCAATAGCCCGAATTCCCTACCCACCAACCACCATTTGTAAAACATTTGCAGATTTTTGCCTCATATTTGTTCTGTTCTGTTCCTCATAAAATCTGTGGTTTCTGTATTTTTGTTACTTAGCACAGCCAGTGGTGCAGTGTTAGCATTGTTGTCTGATAGCTGTAGGGTGTTTGGTTTGATTCCTGGCTGGGGTGCCTTCTGTGTGGAGAATGCATGTCCTCCCTGTATTTGTGTAGGCTTGCTCTGGTGTCCTCAATGGATATTTGTCCCTATTTTGTGGACTGTATTCCCCCATTATTGGCTTTGTCCAGGTTTTTTTGTGCCATGGTTGAGAGCTATGGTGATAACTGAATTCACTGAATATGTTTGTGGGCTGTATTCCCCCATTATTGGCTTTGTTCAGGTGTTTTGTGCTAAGATGTTGATAGCTATGGTGAGAACTGAATTCACTAAATGGTAGCCATTTAAGTTTCAGTCTTCCTTCCTTTCATAAAACAGATGATATGGAATAGTGGTATGTCACTCTGACTGTTTTGCACAGGGTCCTGGGTTCAATACTTGGCAGTGAAATGTATGGTGGTAGTACAGCATTTTATTCTAACAACTTTCCAACATTATACAAGCAATGTTTAAAATGTGTCCCTGTTTTTTGGTCTTTTGCCCCCCCCCCCTAAATTTTGGATTTTTCCAGATTTCTTGTGCTGCAAAGTTCAGAGATGCAGCTGAATGTCAAGTAGATTTTACAAGAAGCTGAGAGCTGCAGGGGAACAAAAGCTTAGTGCTGCTTATGCCAAGTCTGCTTGCGCTGTTAATAGCACAACAGGTAATGTACTTGCTTTTGATGCAGAAGGCTGTGGGTTCTACTCCCACAGTAGATAGATGCATTGTTGATACCGTATTGTATTGTAAAGGGGATAGATGCTGCAGTCCTTTTTGGTGAAGATACCTAGTAACTATGAATGTTATCAGTTTGCCATCTGATCCCTATTGCAATATTACTAGCTTATCATTTTTTTTAATGCAACTTAGGCAATTTATTCCTCAAGGGCAACAGGCACTTTATTTGTAGATGAAACAATGAAATATAAAGTTGTTTGCTAGCAGCAACCTCTTCATTAGTTACAGATTTCTTTAATGTGGAATTATTTAGATGACTTTTACTTCTTCAGAGATTGTGCATATTTACTGATACTGGTGGAATGTAGACGTTTGAGTAGACTTTTATGATAGAAATGTTCTGAATTGGGCAGTTGTGTCGTTATTGGTGCACGCACTTTGTTTCATTGTTTACTGGAAAAATGTTCTGAATTGGGCAATTTTGTTATTATTGGTGCATGCATTTTGTTTCATTGTTTACTGGAAAAATGTTCAAAGCAAATTTCAAACACCCTCTAACAACTGTACTATATTGCACAAGGAATATAATGTAATACAATCAGGAAGGTGTATCAAAGACCACGTGTATGTTTCGTGTCCAAGGGGCCTATGATTTGAAAACAGCCCAAAGTTAATCTTTATCTGCCACTGGCAAAATGTATTTTCTCTGAATGTGGGTTTCAATGCTGTTTTAATGAATGTGAGTTTCAAGAGCAGAGAAGTTTTAATGCTAAGTCTGTTTTCATTGTGAGATTGCATTGCTTTAGTTAGCAGATGTCTTAGTGTTTGTGCTGTAAAATGCAAAATAAAACTTTCAAATGAAGTTCAAATCATCATAGAAGTAAAGCAGTATGCACATTAGTGTTTATGGTAAATGGGGTGAAATAGCCAAGTAATGATTTATTGGAATGGCTGTAGGGGGAGGCTCCATTCAGCCATGATTTTGTGAGGGGGAAGGGTGGCAAACTCAAAGACAGCCCCGGTTGAACTATAGCTCTCAACTGTCCAGATTTTCACAGAATGAATACATTTTTGCTTCTTATTTTTGGTTTGTTCCTCATAAAATATGTGGTTTTCTGGCAAATAATTTAGGAATTAAGTCACTAAATAATGACAGGCACTGAGTTTCAGACTTCATAACCTTCAGAAAAATGCATGCTAAAGCAAAACCTGTTATTCTATTAATTGTCTCAGTTTATACAACAATTTATAGTACTGTTTATATGTTCCCCCAGTATATTTGGCCTTGTCCAGATTTCCTGCATTAACAGGTTGAGAGGTACTTGGGAATAAATTGCTTTATAGAATTAGGCATATCCAAACCTCTCAAATGTCCCCAATTTTGGCTTAAAATGTTTCTCTTCCCCTAATAATCCCACCACAAAATGGCAATTTTGGAAGAAAACGTGGAGGGCTTACAAGTAAGAAATAACTGTAATAATCAGAGTTATAGATTACTTTTATTTCAGAAATGCATGTAGATTCTTTTATTTTGTTAGCTGCTCAAGTTAGCAGTACTAATATTAAAAAAGTGTCCCTTCTTTGACAGGTTCCCAGCTGTATTGTGTGGCTATTTTATATTTTTGCATCACATTTTTGGTCCATTTTTCATAAAATTGTGTTTTTTTGGCAAATTAGTGGCAAATCATTAAAGGCTGAAGTTAGAAAATAATGACAGGCATTTGAGTTTCAGATTTCGTACCTTTCAGAAAATACATACTAATGCAAGACCTACTATTCTATTATCTTTCTACGTTTATAAGAGCAATATTTAAAAATTGTCCTCATTTTTGGGCATTTGTCCCACTTCTATGTATGGCTCTCTCCATTTTTCTTGTTCTGAGGTTGAGAGGTATGACAAATGTGTCAGGGCCATCACAGTCAGCCATAGACATTTCAAATTGTGACATACTTGTTGCACCCCACTCCCCCATGTAGTGACTTTGGATGTGTCCAAGCAAGCAAGGAGCAGTTATGCAGTGTAAATGTGCAGAGTATCCCCCCTTCCAAGGTAGACCCAATTGTTACTTTTATTCTGTCCTTGATTTTGCAGAATGTTCTGGTTTCTGTCATATTTTCATACTGTTGATTTATGCTTATTATTACTCAGAAACTGCCTGTTGCTCTGTGTTTAAGTAGCAATGCTTTAATGACCACCAGGTAAGCTTGTCTGAGATTGTAAGCTTTAATAAGCATACTGTTAAAGAATTGCCAACATTGAAAGCCTTTCTGTTGTTGCCATGCAGAGAATACTTACAAAACTAGATAATGTATAAGCCTTGGGTATTGAAATGCATATTACAGTATTTGTAATAAAGGACAGGATTCCATTATTTTAAGAAGCTCATTACATTTGTTGGAGACTTGCAGTCATCTTTTCAGGCTTTACCTGTAAACCAAACAGAATGCCAGTCTATCATGTGTGATCCATTACCTGCACAGTAATCCTTTAAGCAATCTATCTCGAGCTTGTTTCTTGTTTGCTTTTCATTTTTTACTTTGATCATGTTTTCCCCATAAAACAAGTAGATAGTTGTCAGGCAGCAGGTCTTTTTTGGATAAGAATTACCTACCTATGAACCTATATCACTTCATTGGCTCTTCTTGACAGAGGCTCAGTTAATTAATCAATGGGGCAGCGAAAGCTGACACACTCTGGCTGGGCTTATAAATGCCCTTGGGCAGATAGCCTAGTACCTACCTATGAACCTATATCACGTATGCATTACAAGTGGGGGAATCACAGAGATTGCTACTGTCAGCATGTTACTTGGTACTTTAATAAAGCTGAATATAAATTATAATTAGAACTGCAGTGCAAGGAGAAGTGGTTTGAGTTGAATGCTGCTTGTTTTTCTTATACTTGATTTTGACTGGCATTCCAGTAATGTATTTAAAAAGTTATTTATTTTTTCATGCCTCACAACCTTTTTGTTTCCATCTAGCTATTAAGTAAGCTGTCATGCAGCCAATGCATTGAAATATTTTTTTCTTCTACACTTCATTTTGTTTTGCTTGGACTCTCATAATGACAGTTTGGCACCCAGGGCAGCGTATTTAATTAAAGTTACAGTTTTTGTGGTTTTGAGCATTGCTCCTCCCCTTTCTAGTTGGCCACACCCCTTCCCATTGACCCCATCCATTCACCTGTCTCCTGCAGCCCCCCTTTGATTTGAAATCACCAACCACCACTGATGTCTACGTAAGTACCTGATTAATCAGAGTGAGTATGAACATAGGCTTGTGGAGATGATATGTGACTTTATGGATGTGGTATTCAATAATAATATATTTGTGTTTGACAATTGCTATTATAAACAGAAACATGGTGTGGCAATGGGGACATGCTGTGAGAACAGTTATGCTAATGCCGTAATGGCACAATGGGAATTGGAGGAGGTATTTGAAATGGAATTGTATTTGCAGAATGTGCTTCTTTACCATCATTTTGTTGATGGCATCTTCCTGTTATGGCGAGGGACCTCAGAAGATTTAGAATGATTTGTATTAAAATTGCATGAATCTAATGCTTTTTTGAGATTTATATATAAATGGTCATGTAAGTCTATGGGGTTTCTTGATGTACTAATAAGCAAGTGTTCAGACCATACACTGACTACCAGTTTGTTCAGGAAGGAGTGTTATAGGAACTCAATACTTCATAGGAAGAGCATGCAACCTAGAAAGGTATTTAATAACATAATAAAAGGTCAAGGTATGAGAGTTTCTCGGTTACATAATGTTGATTTAGACTACAGAGGTGGTCGTGAGATGCTTAGAGAGTCACTGAGACACAGAGGTTATAGGGATAGTGAAGTGGATCCCATTTTGTCAGATGTTGATTCTATGATAGATGGGCGAGCTAAGCCGTATTTCTCTTCCCCTCAAGATTCAGCTATAGTGACAAGAGGGACTGAAAAGTTAAATGACTCTATGGATGGGGTCAAAGTCTCGATGGCTTATACAAGTAATGTTGATTCGGTTAAGAAAGTATTTTAGAATAATTGGCATCTTTTGATGATGGATGACAAGATTAGTAGAGTGGTGGAGGATACTCCCTTGTTTGGATTTAGGAACTGTAAGTTGCTCAAAATGTTGCTATGCTATCCAGAAAAAGGGAAGATTGTATGTGATAAGCAATATGGAACTGACCCGTGTGGTTCATGTAACTTCTGTGGTCTGATAGATAGCGATGGTACTTTTATGCACCCAGATTTTAATAAGCGATATAATTTTAGTGTAAGGGCAACCTGTACTACAAAGCATTTGGTGTATTTAGCACACTGTGAGTGCTGTAAAATATTCTGTGTTGGGAAGACAGATTGAACCTTTAAAGAACACATGAGGGAACATTCCTATAGTATAAGAACAGGAAATAGCACAAATGCACTTGCTAGATATGTGGCAGCTAGTAATCAAATTCATCATTTTAGGTTTAAGGTTATACAAACATTACAAGTGAGTGCTAGGATGGGGAATATTGAGACTAGGACTAGTGAGGCAGAACTTAGATGGTTCCTTAAGTTGAGAGCTGATAAAGGATCAGGTCTGAATAGTACAGTTTCTCTTAGACCGGTACTCGATAAGAGGGGTATACCTAGATAGGGTATGTTTGCCACTTGGTATAGTTTAACCTATAAGATACTATGCTTTGTTTTAATATTTTATGGTTTTATAAATGTATTTTGCATATTGAAAGGGAGTTTTTCCTTTAATATATGATGTCATCTGAATGGTAATTGAAGGCAATTGATACATGTAAATGGGTACTGCTATGGGATATTCTATTGGTGAATTCAAACTGTTTTAATTAATTGTATGACTTTATAAAGTTTATGTCTGTGTGTTTTACTATCATTACGGTCTGATGAAGCCAATGTCTACTTGGTGAAAGTGCTTACCGACTTGCAAGTATTTTATTAAAGTGTTTGAACTATCTAATAGTCTTGTTGGACTTTTATGTGTGCCATTCTTGCTGCTGCCATACTGTGTCTTGCTTTACAGAAAACAGTATAGATGGAGGCCTATGATTTGAAGCCAGAGTAATAAATAATGAAAGTAGTCTTGTAATTCTGAATTAGCAGTAAAGGGACTCAAGTCAGTCAACAGGGTGATGTAGTCATCTGCATATTCAATGTGCTGTAAATCACTCCACTGGTTAACCTCATTGTTAACAAATATCATCATTTATTTAGTTATTTATTTATTTATTTACATTTTGCTGAACGGGTTAGGCCAACTAGGACTATGGCCTATATTCAGGGGAGTCTGAGGTGGTATTTATACTGACTAGGGGGAAATTTAGCCAGGACACTGGCAAACTTCCCCTACTCTTTTTCTAAGTGCCATTGGGTATTTTACATCCACCTGAGATACCACCAACCCAGGCAGATGGGGCTTCAGTTTAACATCTCATCCAAAGAACAGCACACTCAAAAGTACAATATAATATTTTAAAAACACACACAAAGGCATTATTTTATTGTGGGTGGGCAAGTCCCCCTGTGCCCTCCCACCCTCCATCTCACCCCCACTAATTATATATACTGTTTCTGAGATTGCACAAACACAGGGTAAGGGCATATTCCCCAACCCTGGGAATTTTGAGATCTCACACACCTGTTGTTCAGCTGGTTATTTGATCATATGTAGTCAAATAAACGTCTGTCAACCCCCCCACACACATACATACACACTTTACACAATGCAGTACTCCCATAAATAGACAGATAGCTTTATAGATCTATATTTACAATCTCTACATATAGACAGATAGATATGTAGATATATTGCTTGCTTGAATTTTACAAGGTTATTGTCAAGTTTAGTGTTTTGGTAGACTGTCCGCAAGTGATCTTTGCTTGAACTCAGGAGTAATCCAAAGAAGATTTATCAACCTGGCAGATCTTTTGCATTTTAGAACCACAATATTTAAGACAGAGAAAAGTGGAGTTAAATATAATACTGTATGTCCATAGAATGTACATATCAATTATTCATGGCACACTTTGTGCACATTAATATGATCACATCTTTACATTTGTTGTGGTCATCATAGAAACACACAGGTTGTCCTGAACATATCGGTCAGATGTTGTGCTGTTATTGTGTGATGTCATGACCAGCATGTTCTCACAGCAGCCAGTACATCACTCATGCTCCTGACATGTGTTTATCACATTTATGGATACCATACAATGTGCTTTTATGGGTTTTCAGATGCATGTATTGCTTTCTGTATGGCCATACATGTTGGCACACTTCAGTAGTCACAAACCCACTGGCTGTGATTATTGTATCAATCCATACATTCTGTAGATGCTGCCCATATCCTACACTGCTGCCATGCATCACATTTCTCTAGCTTATGTCACATTTCTTATGACATACATGTTTTACTATGGATCTGCATAATCTGTGCATGTTAAAACATGGCATACTGACTGCTACAATGTCTTCTGCAATGTAGTTTATGTGTGTGACTGTCAGCCCCAAATACTGCTGTAAACAGTAACAGTATTTAATATATGGGTTGCACTGTCTGTGTTCCATTAGTGTGTTCCACATGTGTTGAGTCATACAGCCTGTGTATGCATAGGCTGCTACCCTAGCTATATACGAGACAGCTAATGGACAGTGCACATGTGCAATACATATTTAGTGTGCAGGCTGCAGGAACCAGTGTTATATGGTACAGGATATAGTGCAAAGGGCTGGTGAACCATTACTGTGACTGATATGTGCCATGTATGATTGGACCATATATATACTATTCCCTTTGTACTACAGTTAATGTGGCCACCTGTTTACAGATGACAATAGTTCAGCTGGTGTATGTCTGTACATTGCTATGTGTGGCCATGGCGACAGTGTTGCTATGTGTGTCCATGGCGACAGTGCATTACATGCACAATGTATGCTGCCTGATGTTTTGTGTTTAGTGGTGAATACACTTTACAAGGATGCCATGCTTGTGCTTCTGTACTGCTGACCAGCTGTCATAACATACTGAGTTTATGGATTGGCATATCATTGGGTTCTGTGTCTGTATCACTGTGCCTCAAAAGGAGTGCTAAACTATTCATTATGTCGACTACAACAAAGTTCTAAATAATATTGACATTCATTGTGGAATAAACATGTAGGAAATGATGCTATGTGTTTTCTGTGGTTGTTTGTGTCACTTGTTCTTGCATTGCATTTTAAATCATATTTGGTAAAAGTAGTTGTATTCAGTGGACAAAACTCTGTACATGTAGCATTTGTGATATTGGCCTTAGCACTACAGTGAGATGACATAATGCTCATAGATCACTAGAAAGCATGGTGGTCACTTAAGAATATTATTAATCATTTGTGATGATCATTTATTCCAATGAGTCCTCTACCATGACCTGCAGTCCATCTACGTGTCCTACTTTATGACCTGAAGTATATCTTTGTGTCTTCCACCATGAACTGCATTACATCTATGTGTCTTCTGCCATGAACTGCAGTACATCTATGTGTTCTCCTCCATGAACAGGCAGTATGTCCATGTGTCCTCCTCCATGAACTAAATTATGTTTATGTGTTCTCCAACATGAGCTGCAGTACATCTATGTGTCCTCCTCCATGACCTGCAGTACATCTTTGTGTCTTACACCATGAACTACATTGCATCTATGTGTTTTCTGCCATGAACTGCAGTACATCTATGTATCCTCCTCCATGAACTGCAGTATGTTTATGTGTCCTCCTCCATGAACTACATTATGTCTATGTGTCCTTCAACATGACCCGCAGTACGTCTATATATCCTCCACCATAAACTGCAATACATCTGTGTGTCCCCCACCATGAGCTACATTACATCTATGTGTCCTCCTCCATGACCAACAGTACATCTATGCGTCTCCACCATGAACTACATTACATCTATGTGTCTTCCACCATGAATGACATCACATCTATGTGTCCTCCACCATGAACTGGGTTATATCTATGTGTCCTTCTCCATGACCTGCAGTACATTTATGTGTCCTGCTCTATGTACTCCAGTACATTTCTTTGTCCTATGTCATGAATTGCAGTACATCTATGTGTCCACCATGACCTGCAGTACATCTCTGTGTCCTCCACCATGAGCTACGTTACATCTATGTGTCTTCTGCCATGAACTGCAGTACATCTATGTGTCCTACTCCATGAACTACATTAGGTCTATATATCCTCCACCATGACATGCAGTACATCTGTGGGTCCCCCACCATGAGCTATATTACATCTATGTGTCCTCCTCCATCACCACCAGTACATTTATGTGTCTTCCACCATGAACTACATTACATCTATGTGTCTGCCACCATGAATGACATTACATCAATGTGTTTTCCACTATGAACTACATTACATCTATGTGTCTTCCACCATGAATGACATTATATCGATGTGTTTTCCACCATGAACTACATTACATCTTTGTATCCTCCAACATGAACAACATTATATCTATGTGTCCTTCTCCATGACCTGCAGTACAGTTATGTGTCCTGCTTCATGAACTGCAGTACATCTTTTTGTCCTATGCCATGAACTGCAGTACATCTATGTGTACTCCATGACCTGTAGTACATCTACATGTCCTCAGGCATGACCTATATTACGTATAAAGAGAAATTAAAAAGCACCAGATGCAAGCTAAAGTCGGATCAACACAAACGCACAATGTAAAAAAGTAGTAAAAGAAGATCTGACTAAACACAGCTAAAAACATAAAATTTCATATTCGGTAAGTGCTTTCAAGCCAACAAGCTCTTCATCAGACCAATACAAAACAAAACACTGAAGCAGAAACACTTTAAGTACTAAAACCAACAAATCACATGATAAGAACCAATAAGTCAATAAACAAATCTCCTGGTTTTCAGCAAATGTCTTAAAGGAACAATGACATTCAAGCTATAGTCTTTATCAGCTCACAGTTCCACTATCCATCTGGTCTCCACCTTCTCAGTGAAATTCTTGACATCAGCACCCCATTGGACTCCTAATGAGCAGCTGAAGCACCATAAAATTAAAGAAATGTCCAGGAAACTCAGCTACATGTTTAGCCAGTGCAGTACTCACTTTACATTTGTGGATATCACAAAAATGCTCTAAAATCAATTCCTTAAGGGTTCAGTTAGTCTTCCCTACATAAAAATGACAACATTACTGACAAATAGATAAATAAATCAAATCAGAACTCTTGATATCAGCATACACCTTTGGTTGGTATGTCTTCCCCATTACTGGATGTACAAAACATTTATTCTCAGATATAGAGCAGCAAGCACTGCACATATGGCAGGGAAATGTCCCAGTCCTCATAGAGCTGTTATGTATAGATGGTTCCTTACATCTGGGGCCATAATGAAGCTGCCTCTTTAGAGATATTGAATTCTTGAAGCAAAACAGAGGAGAATCAGTAACAATCTGACCAATGGTGTCATCTGCCCTTAAAATAGACCAGTGCCTCTTAATCTCATCACAGACCATATTGATGTTACTAGAATATGGCAATGCAATCCATGTTTTATCTCTGTTCACTGACTGATTGATGGAATGTCTGGATTTACTTATAATTGTCTTAGAAAAATAGGGCTTAGCCCTTGTTGTTCTAAGGTCAGATACGTCAGAGCGAAAGATGTCTATCTCACAATCTCCATATCCCTTGTCATTACAATTGGAAGCAAGTCTATCCAGAGGGCAATGGACTTCTGATTCTTTACTGTGCAGCCTTGAGGCTCTCATAAATTGGCCTTTCATGACATTCTTACAGGTATGTGCAGAATGCATGCTCATTCTGTGAAAGATGTTATTACTCCAACATCCTTTCCTAAACAGACTAGTGTTGTAGTTTCCATTCTCTTCCTTGTGGATACAAACATCTAAAAAGTTAATCTCACAGTCTGAGCATTCAAAAGTAAATCTTAAGAAACTCATGCTCTCATTCAGGTAGCAAATAAACTCATCAAGGACCTCCCATGAACCATCCCACAGCAGAAAAATATGATCTACAAAGTGCCTGTAGTACTTGATGTAGGATGAAAAAAGCATCTTTCCTCAAGATGTGTTCTCTCTCTCCCAGTTGGCCATCATCATGTTTGTGTAGCTGTTAGTGCATCATGTCCCCAAAGCTACGCCTAACCTTTGAATATAAAATTTTTCTTCAAACACAAAAACATTCCTGGTGAGCACTGACTTAAGGAAAAACACAAAAGCTTAATCTGGTCATTTTTATAATCATTTCTTCTAGTTAAAAATAATCACATCGCCTCTATCCCAAGGTCATTGGGGATGGATGTAAACAGGGACTGAACAGTCATAGTAACCATCAAACAACTGGAGGTACAAATGTTCTATACTGTCATATAAGTCAAATAAAAAATATTGGGTATCTTTCAGTACATTCGGGCACTTGTTAAGTACTGGTCTCAACTTCTTTTCAATAAAAACTGATAGTGGCTCTGTCAGCCAACCTCTTCCAGAGACTATCGGTCTCATCAAGGGGGCTTACTTAAGCTTTTGTGGACCTTAGGTAAACCATGTAAGTAGGAATAAGTGGTTTATCAACCAATAAAAATTCATATTCATCTTGAGTAAGTAGCCTAGTTATAAGAAAATCATATAGGCTGTCTTTCACTGATGGTATCTAGGAATTGATTTCAAGTATGCTGACTAAGGAATAAGTATTAACATCAGATAAAATCTCCCACATATATTTCAAATAATCATCTTTTTTGAAAATGGCCACACATCCATGTTTATTCCCTGGCCATATCCAAATATTGTTGTTCCGTAATTCAAAGAGAGCCTCTCTCTCCTCTTTGGTCATATTTTAAAAACACTGGTACTGTGAGCCATTCAAATATTTTAAATGTCTGAATCACACATCTTCAAAAATGCTTCAGTGAGTGGATGAGGTGGAGGAACATATTTACTAGGTTTTCCAAGCTCTGCTGGTGTGGACTGAGTATGAAAAAGAGTTTTTGATAACATATTTCTAGTGAACAGTCTAAGGTGCATCATGATGTCACTGAAAAAAACGAGGGCTTAGCAGGATTAAGGACTGATGATTGCGCATTAGTTAATTCATACCACAGAACATTAGCTGCAAAATGTCAGGATTAAAGACTGAGCAAAACAAGAGCATTTTTAAAGTGTTCCCTGCATGTTTTAATTAGAGAAGGGAATATAAGTTTGATTCATTCATATTTTACCAGAGTAATTAGCCTCATCAACCTGCTATGCAGCCTGAAAGGTACAAGAAAAGTAATTTCTAGTAGCCAGAAAGTTGCAACAGCTCAAAAGAGCTTTTGCTATTGGAAATAGAGCTTCCTCAGTCTTTCCTCCCTGCAGGGGGGATTTTGTCTCCTCAAATTCCTTTATTTAAACAACAAATCTTAAGGTCACTCTTCATTAAAACGAGCTACAAAACTCATTTCAAACTTTTGGCTTCATTCATTACCGATCATTTCTATTAAAGCTGTCATACTTATTTGTTGCAAAGTATTGATGATTGCAAATGGGTCCATCATACGTTATTGAAAACTATCCTAATGTCTTCCCAGTGTACTAATGTCAGCCATGTCTTGATAGGACCTGTTTCAGCAAGAGTTTGATAACAAATTGAATGAGTATTTAAAGAAATAATTAACCCGGTACAGGGTGATGATTCACATCATTCCCAATCAAGTTGTTTACCAGCCTCAGTAAGAAGCTGTGATCCCTCATAAAATCCTCCAAAGCTAGTTACGAAAATAAAAATGCCAAAGATTCCAAAGACAACTACAAGGCATTCTATAGTTATGTCAAGAATCTAAATGGCAATGCTCAGATATGCTCTGAGCTACAACAGAATAGCATTAAATATACTGATCCCAAGGATATTGCCAATATCCTGGCAGATCGATTTAGTGCCAACTTCACCCCCCTCTCATTCTCTAAAGGGCCCATTTCAATACCAAAAGATTGCCACATTCCGGTAATCATGGACACACAGACAGAAACCGCACTCTCCAAAGCTAAGAATACAGCATCCATGGGACTGTGTACTACATGAACTACTTTCTTCCCTTCAACAGGGATTCTGATGAAGTCCCTGTTGAAGGGAAGAAAGCGCTTAATCTGTGTGTTTTAACTGTGGAAAAATAAACTATATTTGTGGCAGTCCATGGTGCAAGCAGTGTGTGACTTTTCTTACTATTGAAAATTAGCCATATGTATCTCATATGTAAGTGTGTGTGTGGCAGATTTGGTGTCTCAAACACTATGCCACAACTGATCCACATGGAAAGCAACTGAGCACACTATCTGGATCATAGAAAGACTGCAAATGTCATCTGCCAAAATGCAGTGTTGACAGTTAAAAGAGTAAATACACTGTGATGGAGACAGCAGTTGCCACATGGAATGATTAGGCTTAGGGTGATATACAACACTGAGTAGGTGGCATTATAAACAGAGCACTGGTAGGCAGACAGCTTATGATAGGAGGGCTTTGATCACTTATGAATGGAGAAGATTCTAGCCACTGCCTTGCTGGATGTGGGGTAACAGTGTTGCCCCAATCACTGCCAGTTTAGGGGATGATATTTCTCTGAGTGTTCTTGTTCTGTTGATGGATTTTCATTGTATAGCTCTACCACCAAAATGGCTAAACACCACCCAGTGGTACCCATCATTTCATGTCATCATCAGGTGAACTTTGCAGACCCTCCCTAGCACAGCAGTATTGTGTGAAGTTCATGACAAGGGCATTGCTGAATTGCTAGTCCCAAACATAGTGTATTTTGACAAGTGTAAGCCTATTGTACTTGGTTTATCACATTCATGGTCCCTGGGCCTAACTACTAGGGAGTTATACCTATTATTTAGACTTAGTTTTCTGCTGTTATTTGGGATACATTTTCTGCTGTTATTTGGGATATCAGGAAACAGACAGAACATGATATTCATTAATATAATCTATTACTTTCACCTATTGCAATTCAGACAATGATGTTTCTACAACAAAAATGGAAACCAATTATTTTGTTACAGGATTATCTAGTAATGTTAGAAAAATATTGATACAAACACATTTCTCAATACTTTTATGAAAAAGTTCCCAAGGAAACATAGACTGTTCACAAAATCCAATACACTACTTAAAACATAAATTTTAACAATAGGAATAATATAACATATGAATGTCATCCATACAAGCTGTTCATGAACAAAACATTTTTACACTGGATGGTACAACAGTTCAACTACATATGGTATTTTCAAAGATGATGTTTACTAAACTCGCAATTCCCAGATTCTCCTGTTACTGCAAACACAGCAGAGATACAGAGCTGTGAGATGTACTAGCCCTCAGTATAAATGTTACATTTAATAAACTATAACTTGATAATTGCTGGTGCCACAGAGCTGTGCAAGTGAGCTTTATCATATGCTATATCTGGTCCTAGGAGAACAACATAAGAATAATCAAGGGATTAAAGTAAGTCTTTCTAACATTCACTGCAGCCAAAGGACTTTCCCACTTCATGGTTCTTTTCTGATGTCAGCCATGTGGAATCAGGAATTTCCGGGCACAGGAAACGTCAGTTTACAAGCCAAAACATGCTAAATCACAACTAACAGTAAGTAATGCAAATTCTGGCAGAGTGAAAGATATAATTCGTTAAGCATGTGAGAAAACATCAGGCAACATCATGTGCTCGTGTCTGCAGTATTTAGCTTCTAATTCTTGCCAATACTTCTGTCTTATCTAAATTCTGCTACAAGATGCACATATTACAGGAACAGAATAAACTGTCCTAAAATGGAAATCTTTAGGCAATGTAAAATCTCCCATATAATGTCATCAGACCCGATCCACCTTGTCATCTCACCCTTATTCTTCCACAGCTCAACAGTGCATAAAGTGTCCACATATCTATACTACTCTCAGTGCACTTGTACAAGACCTTACTTAATCCAAAACCATGTACTTCAATGAAGAATTATGAGCCAAGCTAAGTGCTTGCTACTACCAAGTTCAGGTGGAATGCATTTAAATTAATGTATTTAAATTAATATTTTGAATTAGGGACATAACGTCCATTTAATTGTACGTATGTCTCTGATTTCTTTAAATCTTTTGCTTAGTAGTAGGCATCCTTCGATAACAAAGGATCATGGGTTTGCGCATCTATTGGACTGATTTGAACAGCATCGTCTGTGGCTGCACAATCTAATCCGGGAATGGCAGTCCTTTCTACACTCTGAGCAGCAGTAGGCAGATGTTGGGCTCTCCTACCTTCTGCTCTCCTTGCCAAGGTGGTTTCATACATAGTGAGAGCTTTCTTCACTTCCTATTTGCAAATCTGCTGATGGAGAGAGTACTGATGTCATGCTTGCATATGTCCTTGTAGTGCCTCTTTCCAGACTCCAGCTCTCCAAAAAGGAGGTATTTTGGTATTCAGCCATCCATCATGCATGAGACATGACCTAACCGATGCATATGTCTCTGTTTCAAGAGTGTCAACATGGAGGTGTTGCCCATCCTCTCAAGTATTGTGCTGTTGGGGATCTTGTTCTGCCATGAGATACCAAGTATGTGCCTATGGCAGTGCATATGGAATATATTGAACCGCTGCTCCTGTTTTGAGCGCAGAGTCCATATTTCACTGGCATACAGTAATGTGCTCAAAACACAGGCTGTGTTACAACAATATATTAAAATTCTATACGATGTCTTATGTTTGCATGACTACCAAATTATCTTTGGGAAAGGACTTTAAAATTAAATCCCTTTAGTTTATAAATAATTTTTATAACAAAATGGCATTACAAATTTTGTATAAAATAAAAGAAAATTCCTAGGCTTGTGAACACTTTTTGAATTTATAATAAACTGCATCAAAAATGTGTAAAATGCGAACATAATGAACCCATACTTTATCAAGGACAAATTTTCAGAGCACCCCAAGACACATGATACAACTAAGAGCATGAATTGTTGTCAAGCTTCAGCAGGAAGTCCTGGGTTTGATTCCTCCTTCTTCCATTTGCCTATTTTCTGTCTCTGAAGAAGTCACTTAACCAGATGTTACTCAGAAAAGATGTGCCCATGCCTAGTGGGTTTACTTGATTAACAAACAAACAAATAACAATTAAAATAAATAGAAGCCCACATGCTTAATCCTGTGCCCTATGAAAGATTGAATCAAACAGATCAAAAATCTGACAAATGTAAATCCGTTTGTGGCCCCAGATAATCACAAACATTATCTGGGCACCAGTCAACAGTAAAACAACATGAGCAACATCATAGCAACTCACTTAACAAAGATTTGTTGCACAGGGCTGAGTTCCTTCCATTCAAGGAGGAACTTGACACATAAATCGTCCTGATTCAGGCATATTTGTACTCAAGATCTTATAAACAAGTATTAATTATCACATGACCTCTCCAGTGTGAACATCCTTCTACCTTTCCAATGGTTATTTGCCATCGCCCTTGTATTGCCCCAGTATCTCCCCCCTCCTCTGTCCCACACCTTCTCAGCCAGCTCAATGACATGTGACTTTTGTCTAAACACAGCAGATTCTCATTTGAGCTGACACCACCATGACACTCGTCTCATCCACAGTTAGCCACTGACCACATGCTCCTGTAGGCACTGGGCAAAGTCTAACTTCCCATGTACTGCAAACTAAGCTTTTTTTATGGTTCTGTCACTGACCTTAACAATATGCATCTGAAAATAACATCTATCTCTGTATTTCTATCTCTTTTGTTGTTGTTTCCAAAATTCATATTAGATTGCTTTTCTGAAAATAATTGCCATTTTGCAAAGGAAAACAATTTTCTGGTGCTCTTCAATGGACAGAGTCATAAAAACAGCATGTTAACAAGTATGTGCAATGGGAAACATGCATCTAAGGTTTCTGGAAAACTTGTCATTAACTAATGATTATAAAATATAAATTAGACAGCTGCCAACATGGTACAGAGTATTAATGTTATGAGCTGTTAGTGGGTTTCAAGAGGTGTGTGATTCCTGCAATCTCCATTTGCATACTCAAAGTAAGTCACTTAAACAAACTGTGCCCCTGGGTGATACTTCTACGTAGTGTATTTACTCAGTTCCCAAATAAATTCAAATGCTATTTCTCAGAACAACTTTAAGGTAATTTATTTACCTGCATTCCTACAGCTTGTCTCAGCAATACCATCTTTGTCACTAGGGATTCTGAATTGCTCTTGGGGAACGTTTTCATAACCATCTAAAAAAAACGTAATTTCTGTTGTTAGTTACTACTTCAAAAAATAATTATTGTGAACCTCATTATAATAATCAATAACTTGTTATTTACTTTATTAAGATGCAACTTAAATTCAAACATGTATATGTTGGGTACAATTCATAGATTCATAAACTCATAGATTTAGATTTTGCAGGGTACAGTCAGTCCATATATATAATCACCTTGCCAATACCAATCCTCATAGGGCACCTCCTGCCTGAAGGAGAGCAAAACAAGCCAGGCCTGTAATTAATTTACAGCTACCCATGCAATTGTCAAGGATTACCATAAAGTAAGTAAGGTCATCACTTTGTTTTATACTTAAAGGAGAATTATTCCAGAAATGGGGGAAGTGTTGAGAAATAAATTTGCCTCTATAGTTTATATTATGTACTGACGGAGATTCAAGTCTTTAGATCTTGTTTTCTGATAGTGTAGGATATAAAGGAGGGATTGGTCCTTAACAGTATAGAATGCTAGGCATGAATAACAGAGTGCAGATGTTTGTAAGAGACAGAGTACAGGGTTAGAGCTTCAGGCCTGCCTTGGTAACTGAAAATTTAATCCAATGATCTTTTTAGTTAGCAATCGCTAGGGTCTTTCTAGCTGTGTGCTGTGTGTGGATGTATACATAGTAATAGGGTAACATTTTATGTATCAGATGCTGAACAAATAACTCCCAGCTTTCGGTCACTGGCAAATTTAGTTACCCATATGTCTGAGTTGTATTTTGGAGATCTGAAAATCAGACAGCAGACCGAAGGGGTCCCAATACTGAGACTTGAGGAATGAGAGTAATCATCTTTTTGTTTTCTGTGCTGGCACTTGTTACTATGGTTACATGGGCTCTATCTGTCAGCCAGTTTACTATCCATCTTACAACATATGTCTTTGTATTTAAGTCTATAAGCTGATTTACTGTTCCAAAATAGGGAGTGTCAAATGCCTTGGCCAGACCCACGTGTGCTCTATAAACAGCATATTCTCTATTTACAGCTTCTGTGACTTTCTTGAGAAAGTTCACTAAATTATGTAGATATCCTCTCTCTTTGACAAAATGTTGTGGGTCTAGAGCTGCAAGATGTTTTATATCAGAGCTTAACAGATCAGATATAATACTTTCCATAGCTTTGAAAAGTAGGCTTGTTAGGCTGACAGGTCTATGCTTCCTGCATTTTGAGGTGGGACCCCTGTATGATAGCCACTTTCCATACCTTAGGAACATATTCAGTGGCTGTGCTTAAACTGAGGAATTCAAAAAGGGAGTGTTTGGTTATGGTGATGGGCCTACTGGTAGAGTATAGTAGTATTTTTAGATTTAGAGAGTGCAGTTAGGACATGCTCCATAATAATTTTGAGTGGAGGAAGGGACACAGAAATTCATGGAACTTTAAGGACTGTTCTGGCGTGAAGCTGATACAAAAGTTATCTATTAGTATATTAGCAGAATCATTAGGATCAGGATGGGTAATACTATTATGAATTAATTCAGAGCAATGATGAGTGTTATTGCTTAATCATCAGATGTAGTTACAGCATTTACGATTATCCTTTGCTTCAGATAATAATTTTAATTTCTGTTCAGCTTTGCTCTTCATTATAGTAATTTTCAGATCATTGTTGATCTTTTTAGACAGAGTTCTTAATGTGGTGAATTTTATTTTATTGTAGGCCTTAGCGTTTGTCTTTTATACAAAGTTTATTAATTCTGGCTTACTTTTACATTCTGCAATGCATTTGGATCTGACTGGGACCACTTAGTTTATGCTATTTTGTTAGATGGGAGTAAAGTCTTTTTTTTTCTTTTCTTTATGGAGGAAACCATTGGCTGCCACTGGTGTCTATCCTTAATGCTGGACACCAGACGTCACCTCTGACCCCCTCTCACCAGACCCAGCTCAAATCCTTGTCATTGCCTGAGAGGACACTGAGACATCCCATTGGCAGCTGAGGCTACATGCAAATCTTCATTTATATACCAACCCGTCTTCCAAACCAGGTGTTTGGATTAATTTTCCAGTGTACTGCAACATAATGGGGGAGGGGGGGCTGCACTAGGTTCCATGTACAGTATCTCTCCTACTTAACCAACTCCTCTTGCAAACACATTGCATCAACCTTCTTGATTCATACTCTCCTATGTGCTGCTTTTATACTGCGTAATCTAAAGGTTTCTATATCAAACCTTCTAGAGCAATGTTATGTTAAAGTCACAAAATAACTGTGGATATTTTAGGAATTATTCCAGGGCAAGCTTTCTTCTTTTAGCTTATACACTGGCAATTTCAAGCCCCTCTTAAGCCAGGGAACATTGGTGCCTGTTCAGCGTTGCTCACAAAAACCTTTTATAATCGTGTGTACAACTGCATAGAGGCTGCGGTACCTACCCGAAATAAGCACAGGACAAACTAAAAGAAAAAACAAAACCCTGGTGGAATCCCAACATTGATAGGTTGTATAACAAAAGGAAGAAAATGATGGTCAAAATGCAATGCCCAGCAAGGTAAAAACTTCCTCATAAAACTAAATGAACAACTCCGGGGACTAAGTCTGCCAAAGCCAAATTTGAGGTAAAAATAGCCTGTCAGCCTAAGGGCAACCACAAGGAATTCTTTAGTAATGTCCAAAACCTGAAATACAATACACAACAATGTGCTGAACTAATTGTAAATGGAGACACCTATAATGAGCCTGTGGATATAGCAAATCTACCAGCCGATAAATTCAGCTTCAATCTTACCCCAATTTCTCTCCAAGACACCCCTGAAGCATATCTCTCAACCTCTTAGAGAAAGAAATCTGGACAAAGCTATAAATAATAGGGGAACAAAGCCCCGAAAATAGGGACACTTTAAATATTGCTCTTACAAACTTAGAAAGTTGATAGAATAACAGGTTTTGCATAAGCATGAATTTTCTGAAGGGTATGAAGCTTGAAACTAAGAAAAGACAAAAAAGGGTGCAGCTTCAGCAAGATAAACTTGAAACTAGAAAAAATCAACACTTAAGAAGGATCCAGAAATGGTGCAAGAATTAATTTATTAAAACAACCTGAAAAAATAAAATCAAAAAGCTTTGTAAAAACTTGGGATATACCTTATTAGCCTTCAGTGTTAAAACAGGTGTAATTGAAACACTGCCATTCAAACCAGGGGAAAGGTAGCTCCCAGTCTAAGTTGTCAATGCAGTTCACATACTTTTAAGTAATTCTTCCAGTCCGCCTCTTTAGGATCCAATGTGATCTTTTCTAAAATACCAAAGTGAAACTTGCTACAACTGGTACATTGGTGGGAATGTCCATACACGGCACTGTTCTCAATCTTGTTGGCAATATCGTGTGTGTTCATAAATGTGTTCTCAGAACTCACTCAGTTTTGCCAACATAGAATGACGGACATCCTGCTCACACTGTTAGGTAAAATGTAATAGCATGGAAAGAATAATCATAGACAAGATAAATAATGGCATGGAAATGTTTAGACATTGTATGCAACGCAGTTTGGTTTTATCAAAGGTAGGCCATGCCTACCCAACCTGGCAAACTTCTTTGAGATCACCAAAGCAATGGTTGAGGGCAAAATGGTGCATACTGTCTACACTGATCTCACCAAATCATTTGGCATAATACCCCACTCAGGCATTGTAGCCAAGCTCACAAAATTAGGTATAAACCCTTACATCACCCACCAGACAACCATTTGCAAAATGCAATCCTTCTGCGTAATTTATATGAATTTTGTTGTTTGTTTTAAACATAGGACACAAGAAGTGAGAATAGATGTGTCTATCCCCACAAAAAGGACAATACGTAGCGGACCTCTTTTCAAATCCCTCCTAAAAAAAAAACTGTATAACTCTCACCTCTGCCACTGTTTCCAGAAAAACTCAGTCATATGCAACACTGTAGAATCTCCATACCTGTTTTGTTCAATTTATAATACTGCATATAATCAGAATCAGAATCACATTTATTGGCAAAGTATGCACACATGCAAAGAATTTGACTCCAGTTTCGATGACTCTCCAAGTATGAATTATATAAATGACATACATACATCTATTAAAAACAAGACAAAAAATGTAAATATATGTATACGTATATGTACAAAGTGCAACGTGCAACTCAGTGCAAGAAATATTGAAATAAACTCTGAAAGAAACAAGCATTAACAATAAACAATACTGCAGAACCCTCGCAGGCTTGGGAAAAAGAATACCCAGCCTCATAATCTGAATTAACCATCTATGAAGTTGATGGCCTGTGGAAAAAACTGGTCTAATACTTCTTGTTTTGGTGCTTGTAAATCTATAATGCCTGGCTGATGATAATAGTTCAAAATGATGGTGGCCTGGATGTGAAGTGTCGGTGATGATTTTCCCTGCCTGTTTCATGACCCTAGAATAGTTCAGGTCCTGTAAGAAGGGACACCAATGATATTTTCAGCAGACCTAACTATTCAATGTAACCTATTTTTGTCATGTTTAGACACAGATCCAAACCACACTGTTATGGATGAGCAGAGAACAGACTCAATGGCTGCTGTGTAGAACTAAATCAACAGCTCCTGTGGGAGGTTGAACTTCCTCAGCTGTCGCAGAAAGTAAATTCGCTGTTGTGCCGTTTTTATGATGGACCCTACATTGGTCTCCCACTTCAAGTTCTGGGAGATTACAGATCCCAGAAACTGGAAGGTTTCCACAACTGACACAGCAGTATTAAATAAAAGGAGGAGGGTGATATTGTAGGACCACACCTAAAGTCCACTGTCATTTCCACAGTTTTAAGAGTGTTTAGCTGCAGATTATTCTGACTATGCTCAACATCTCATCTGTATGCAGACTCATCACCATTCCTGATGAGCCCAATAATGGTTGTATGATCTGCATATTTAATAAGTCTGACAGAGAGGTTCTTAGAGGTGCAGTCATTAGCGTAGAGGGAGAATAGCAGTAAGGAGAGCACACATCCCTGGGGGGCACCCGTATCAATCGTGTAATAGCTGAATGTAAATTTCCCCAGTTTTACCTGCTGTTTCCTCCGTCCATCCATCCTCAACCCTTTTCCCATTTTTACACATGGGGTTGGGGTGTCACTTCAACAGTGACAAACATAATGGCTAGCTCTACCATGATAGTTCGTTTGCACCATACACTCGCACACATAGTCACACCTAGGGCCAATTTAGGGTGTCCAATCCACCTGATGCATGTCTTTAGAATGTGGGGGGGGGGGCAGTGCACCCAGAGGAAACTCACGAGAACACAGCGAGGACATGTAGACTCTACACAGAAGGCACCCCAGCCAAGTATCGAACCAGGAAACCTCTGTTAAATTGGTCAGAAAATTGGTGATCCATTGACAGGTGGAGGCAGGAATGGAAAGCAGAGAGAGTTTGAAGTGAAGAAGTTCTAGAATTATTGTATTAAATGCAGAGCTAAAGCCCACAAACAGAATCTATACATATGTCCCCGGATTGTCAAGATGTTGCAAGATATAGTGCAGACCCATATTAACTGCATCATCCACTGACCAGTTCTCTCGGTAAGCAAACTAAAGGGGCATACCTATCAAGTGTCCAGATATTCACAGAATGTCCAAATTTTTGCCTCATATTTTTGTTCTATCCCCCATAAAATCAGAGGTTTTCTGGCCAATCACCAAGGATTGAAGTCATAGATTTGAGTTCCTGACTTCATAACCTTCAGAAAATGCATGCTAATACAAATTACATTATTCTAACAACTTTCTAAGTTTATAAGAGAAATATTTAAAATCTGTCCTTATTTTGGGGCCTTTATGTCCCCCCCCCCATTATTTCAGGCTTTGTCCAGACTTCTTGCACTAAAAGGTTGAGAACTATGTGAAGTGGGTCCATCAAGGGAGCTGTAATATCCTTCAAGTGAGCTAACACCAATCTCTCAAAAGTCTTCATGACCACCAATGTCAAAGAAACAGGCACATAGTCATTCAGTCCTGTTATACAAATTTTTTTTTAGGAACTGAAATGACTGTGACTTGTTTGAAGCCTAAGAGAACTTCACACAGCTCTAACAATTTATTAAAATCCAAGTAAAAACAGGAGCCAGTTGGTCAGCACAGATTTTTAAACGAGGGGGTGAAACCCAATCTGAATTTGCTACCTTCTTAATGTGCTATCTTTAAAAAAAAATGACACACATCCTCTTCAGAGATAATTAATGCAGGTTGCATGTGAGAATGCATGGAAGAGAGTCATACAAGTCTAAACACAGAGAGAGCTGGTGACAGTGTCATTTGTGGCCTGAGGCTTATCAAACCTGCAGTAAAAAGCATTCAAGTCATCAGCCAGCTAGTAATTAGCTGCAGTGTAGGGGGTGGTTTTCTGTAGTTTGGAATGTTTTGTAGAACTTTCCACACTGATGAAGGATCATTGACTAAAAACTGTTTTTTCAACTTTTCAGAATAGTTCTTTTTAGCCACTTTGATTTCTTTTGTCAGTGTGTTCCTTGTCTGTCTAAAAAGTGTTCTATCCCCACTTCTATAGGTGTCCTCCTTGACTTGACGAAGCTACTTAAGTTTAACAGTAAACCAGGTTTTGCTGTTGTTAATTTTAACCAGGTCTTAGTGGAGGCACACATATCTTCACAGAAGATAAAATAAGATGTTAAGCTTCTTTATAACACAAGATAAAGAGTAATTACTAAAAAGTGCTTGCCTGATCTAAGCTTACCATACGTCCGGTTTTCCCCGGACATGTCCTCTTTTTGTGCTCTTGTCCGGGCGTCCGGGCAGTTTTTTAAACTTCCGAGATTTGTCCGGGTTTTACAATCCCGAGGCAGAACTCAAATCTACGCATGCGCGGAAGGTAGAAGAGCTCGCGAGAGTCGCGAGAGCGGCGAGACTGTATTTGCGCGGGCCCGGGGAGAAGTGCAGGACTGTATGTGTTAGGGTCGAGAGAGGGGCAGAGGAGGACCCAGCCACAGCCGATCCATCTGTCTCTCATCACTACAGAGTGAGTCGGAGTCTCCGTTTTGGACTGTTTTTTTCACGACAAGTCTCAGTCATTCTGGTATGTTTTTTTTTTTTTGTGAGTACTGTGTGTGTGTGGAGACTGTTGTATGTTTGTAAACTCAAACGGTAAACCCAACTAACAGGCTAGCTCTCTGCTCCCAGCCCAGGCCCCAGCCAGGCCGAATCAGTCGTAGCTGAGGTTTTTTCATATGTGAGTTCAGACTAGTTTTCCCAAATGTTCTTGACTCTGACGTCCACAACATTTTTTAAGTTTTCTTTTGCTGCTGGTGGGTTACTCTTGAGAATCAAACATCTAGTCTCAGTGGCCTACCAGATAAAATCTAACACTGCATCATTGTCTGTTGCTTGTGTGATTAACTTACTGTCTTGACATATTACATTCAACTGACCTGGGCTGGCTGTCTTTCAGATTTCTTTGTGCCATGTTTGCTTAACTTAAGAGGGAGAAATTAGCTTAAAAAGGCAGTCTGCATTGTGTTGTAGGTACTCTTCAGTTTGTCTTCAGCTCTGCACGGGCCTAAAGCAGGGTTAAAAATGGCTGGTCTTGCCCCAGCCCAGGCAACTCGTTAAGGTGGTGAGTCAGTGAGTCACCCAAAACGCGAGAGGGAGAGAAGAAAATGCAGTTAATTTCCTTTTGATTTGAAAGTCTGCTTCACAGTGTAAGTGGAGAAAGCAGCATTGATTTTATTGATTGAACACTACTGCAGTTTTATTATAAACAGGTCAAGAGCATTTTTAAATAGACATCTTTCCTGAATAAACGCAAAAGTAACTGTATGCTGGAATCCTGTTAATCAGTGGCGGATGCTGCTAATTATTTTTATGGACTAATGCTAATATGACTTTAGTTACTGAAATGAAGTAAATATAATTTCTTTGTATTCTCTTTCCTGCCCGATTCAGCACATTACTACTAAATTACTACATTTGTTTTACTTTTTGCATTGGTATCACAGTAAATATATTCAGTAATGACTCAAGATCAGTAGCAAAAAGTATGTACATTTGATAGAGCAATAAATGCAATGTTAGCACATTAATTAATAATACCTAAAACTCAATGATTGCAATAAATAGCTCTTAATCCTCTTTATAGGTTGCTATGTTAATGTGAAATAAGGTTTTTAACTTCTGATGACCATATTAAGAAAGAACTGGTGTGGAATAAGAGGGTTTTTTTTAATAAGGTACAGCAAAGCTCTTAACTGTGTTGAAAATATTGCTTTATTTTGTTTTGCTTTACTTGAGTGAAAAACGTAGAAGTGATGTCTGTACTTAGTTATACAGAACATTTCTAACTGTGATTATTTTATATTACTAAATATAACTGCAAATCATACATAGTGGCATATGACTGTATTTGCATTTGATTGTGTCTGTATTCATGCATGTGCAATCAAATTTATATGGTGAGGTGGTATGATTATGCCCGTCTTAAAAAAAACCACACCAAGAGTAAACTTCTCTGCCTGTTGTTTATTATTCTGATTATGCATTATATTTTGTTGCATGTTTTAATATAGCAATAACTCACTGCTGGGTGTGGGTAGTGCTTAATTTAACCATGGTTGGTGTGGCTTGGTTACGACTCACGAGGGCAAAGTCTGATTGACCAAATAAAGCCAGCCGTATGTAAAAAAAAAAAATATTAATTACTTTTTTCTTAAATAGTGTCCTTGTATATAATGGCACCTTGATGCTCTTCCACATTTTCCTTGGTATCATGGGGCTTTTCTGATGTACTGCGCATGCATATGGGACTTATGTTCCCATGCTTATACAGCACATCAGTGCTGTGTAAAGGAAGCAATGGAGAAAGGAATATCTCTGTTGTTTTTTTTGTTTTGTTTTTTTAGTTAAAGAAATTAAATCTGGAGATTGAAAATATAAGGATAATGTGGGACTTCTAACCGGTTTATTTCTTTAAGGGTAATACAATGATGGCTGTGGTAGGAGGTTCCAGTGGCAAATTTAGCAATTTTGTTGTAACAAGCATCCAGCTTGTGTAGGTCTGTCTGTCTAAGGTTGGTAAGTATGGGGGATACATAGAATAGAGTGAAGATTATCTGGGAATTGGCAATGGAGATTCTAGCCGCCTTGGTTAGGAATTGGCGGCTTTGATATAATGCACCAAGTTTCTTGTGAACTTTTTTTATTGTGAGAGATATGTGGGTGCCAAATCTAAGTTTGTCTATTTCCACACCAAGTAATTTTGTGTGTTCTGGTGGAGGGATGATGGTATTGCCTTTGGCAAGAATGTTGAAGTGGGGGGTGTTTTGGGTGGCTTTGGAAGGTTGGAACAGGAGATGTTTTGTCTTACTTGGGTTGAGTAGGAGCTAAGCATTGGATAGCCAGCTTTCTACAGATGAGAAGGATTTTTGTGTGATTTGTTCTAGTTCTGGTAGAGTGGGGGCACAGCAGATGAGAATAGAGTGGAGGAAGTGCTGTCATATGGCATAAAACCATGTTGGGTTTTGGAGAGGAGATCATTAGCTAGGAGGTAGTTGGAGACCTGGGTGTTGACCGTATAACTTTTATGCTAATAGAAAATTGCTAGAATAACATGTTTTGTAAGTTTACACAAGCATTATTTAATATCTGACCTGATTTTTGAGCCTTTGTCTCACTTTCTTTTTTTTTTCTGTTATTAGTGAAAGTGAATGGCATAGTCAGCTTGAAGACTTGAAATTTAACAAAGTAGTTTCGCTCATAAAAATGCCGAAACGTCGTTGTTCATTTACGGATGCAATGAAGGCCAAGTACCCATGTTTTCGTGCAGGCAGATATGAATGGGAAGCAGAATGCATGACATGTGGTGGCGGAACTTTCATTTCTGTTGCAAATAAGGGTACGCTTGATTTGAATGCACACATAAGTACCCCGAAGCATGTTAAAAATGTTCGAGGAGAAAGTTCATCCTCAAAAATCACCAATTATTTTGTAACACCTGGTTCAAAAATTGATGAATCAGTGTCAGCAGCTGAAGGAACTCTGTCATTTCATGCCGTTAAGCATCATCACAGTTATAGGTCGATGGACTGCAGTTGTGGCATGTTGAAAACAATATTACCTGACTCTGACATTGCACGAAGAGTTTCGTGCACCCGGACTAAAACAGAAGCAATTGTCAACTCTGTCCTGTCTCCACATTCTGTCGACTTGGTGGAGAAAGCACTTAACCATATACGTTACTGTGGAGTCGCAACAGATGGTAGCAATCATGTTTCTGTGAAGTTATTTCCGATCCTCTTGCAGTATTTTGAATGGAAAAATGGTGGCATACAGTCTAAACTTGTTGATGTTCACAGCACCCCTAATGAAACTGCAGATACAATTTCCAGATGCATTAAGGGCACTTTAGACAAGCACCACTTATTTCAGAAATGTATTGCCTTCGCGGGAGATAACTGCAATACTAATTTTGGTGGTGTCAGGCGTGGAGCTGATGGCTGTAACGTGTTTGCTAATTTGAAGAGGATGAAAAAGAGTGGAACGTTAGTTGGAGTTGGCTGTCCAGCACATGTACTAAACAACTGCGTGCAGCATGGCACTGACACACTAAATGTTGACATTGAGTCAATACTTCTCAAAATTTACAACTACTTTTCAATTTACACCATTCGAACTGAACAACTGAAAGACTATTGTGAATTTGTTGAGGTGGAGTATCGTCAGCTGCTTTACCACAGCAAAACTAGATGGTTATCATTATTTCCAGGCATTCAGCGGCTGTTGCAGATGTTTCCCGCTTTAAAGTCTTTTTTCTTGTCTCAAAAAAATCTGCCTATTCTAATACGAAAGTTCTTTGAAAATGATATGAGTGAGGTTTACCTTTGGCACGTGCATTCACTGATGAGTGTATTTCATTCGCACATTGAAGAAATTGAACGTGAAAACAACTCGTTGCTGGAGGTTATACACTGCCTGAAATCTGTTCACACTGTTCTCGCATGCCGTGCGCAAGAGGGGTTCATGTCAATTAAGGTGAAAGAACTGTTAACGAAGTTGCGTAAAGATGGACTAGAAGACTGTTGTGATGCTTTCTGTACACAAGTGGCCACAATGTATAGAACTTGTCTAGAGTATCAGGAAATGTGGACTGAACCAGTGGAGGAGTTCAGTAGATTTGCATGGATGACATTAATTGAAATTCCAAGTTGGAATGAAGTTGAACAAACTGTGTTATATCTCAGAGAAAAGGGCGTGCATGTTGACGATTCCAAATGTTTTAATCAGTTTTGCTATTTGAAGAAATTTGTTGAGGCTAATCTTAATGAGGAAGACTTCAAAGAGATTCTGAGTCACGAGAGATGGGTGAAATACTTCAACAGTTGCAAGAACGAGGAATGTTTCTCAGAAATTATTGTGATCGCAGAGTTTTTCTTTGCAATTCCGGCACATAATGCAAACGCTGAACGGGTATTTTCACTGATGCAAAGCCAGTGGACAAAGGAAAGGAACAAGTTGTCGGTTGAATCGATAAAAGGAGTTCTGTTTGTGCAGCATAATTTTAAGCATATGTCGTGCAGAGACTTTCACGCATACCTTTGCACCCAGCCGAATTTACTGAAAGCAATTGGTTCTTCTGAAAAATATGCTTGGGCTAAAGCACAGGCTCAGTCAGACTTGTCAGATTTTTCAGGGAACCAAGAAGCATGAGGTAAGGATCTTGATTTCTGCAACATAAACTGTTAAATAAATATTAAAGTTTTATATATTATAAGTTGTTTGATTTTAATGAATAAATAATTGACGTTAAGTGGCAACAGTTAATTATTTTGATTGTTAATTATGTTAGGATTGTTATTTAAACTTAATGCTTCATTCTTGTAATTGAGATCTGAGTAAGTGTGGTTTTCCACGTGAAAGCTCTCATCTGTCTATTTTACTGTCTGTTATTAAATTGGATTTTACAATTTTTACCATCGTGGTGGTCCTTCCTTTCTTGCTTTGTGATACTGTTAATTAAATATATTACATATAAAATAATGCATTATATATACCTTCTCTATTTTTCACACTGAATCGTTGTTTGTATTTCCTTTTTTTTTTTTTTTTTTTTTTGGTCTTCACCTAGTCTGAAAGCCTGAAAGCCCTTTTGGCCAGACAAAGAACCTATCATCCTCTTTTTCATATAACCAAATATGGTAACCCTAGCCTGATCACCCTTCCTCTTACTGTGCTACAGTGCTACTGTATTAGGTAGAATCCTTATCACTATTTCTCTAGTGTATAATTCTGTATCTGAAGTGTAATTTCCATAAAAATGCATCTGCCTTGATCGCTCTTCCTCTTATTGTATAACATCGTGTACTGAACCCTTCTCTACTGTTATCTATTTTGACCTGATTTGATATGATTGTAAATTTTTTGTGGCTCTTTTCTCCCCAGGCCTCTGCTGAAAAGGGTCTATATCATATGTTCGAAGGTTTATAACTTCGAACACAAATTTAAATGTTCGAAGTTTTAAAACTTCAAACATATATAAAACGAAAAAAATAACCCAAACCCAAAACTAACGGCGTAAGCAGGGGAGCAAGCCCCCCTGCACCCCTGCATCCCCCACTCTTTAAATATACCAACTCCAAGACTGCACTACAGTGTAGTAAAGGAAATCTACCCTTTACCACACTATAGTGCGGTCTCAGAGTTGGTATATTTAAAGAGCGGAGGGTGTGGGATGTGCAGGTGGGCCTGCCTACACTCCTCACGTAAGCTCCATTTGTTTTGTTTTTTTTTTGTTTTGTTTTTTAATTATATATTTGATGTTTGAAACTTCGAACATTTAAATTTGATTATTTAATGTTCAAAGTTTTCAAACTTCGAACATATAATATAGACCTGCTGAAAATGGGTGTAATGCTTATTTGGACTATCCCAGTAATCAAAAGCAATATATAAATAAAATAAATTTTGATTTCTGTCTCTCCAAACCCTCTTTGTCACTATCCTTGCTATTATGTGCATTTGTTTTGCTTAGTATTTTATTACTCTCCATTTATTTTACTATTATATGCAGCAGCATCAAGACCTGCACTCATCCCTCAGGCAAGGCCTGCCAGCTCCCCAAGGATGTAAGATCAGCACCACCACTGCCAGAAGTACCCACCTCATCTGGATCCCAGTCTGCAACAGTCACTTACACACCACCTGCCCTTCTTGTGATGATACCTTTGTCACCCATCAGCAGGTGGCACACACTGTAATGGAGATGTTAATATACTGCAGAAAGGGTTAACACAAACACATGATTTATGCCAAACCCATGGATTAAAGCTAAATGCAAAAAAATGCAGACATTCCTGCTAATTACATTATAGACATTACCCCGTAAGTGTATACCCAGTGGTACATGACCTGGGTACTCAAGTTAATAGTAATCTGAATTTCAACCACCATGTATCCACACAGTGGTATGAAAATGCTTCTATGTGGCACATCTCATAAGTAAAGGCATCACATCTAAGATCTAAGGATGATATAATTAATTCCATTATATTCGGACCTCATCAGACCAATAATTGAGTATAATGCTCCCTTTTGCATCTATCTCACCAAACACTTGCAATAGCTGGATAGACCACAGAGGTTTCTTACCAAGAAAATACAGGGTATACAAAACAAGTCCTATGCGGAAATACTGAAAGCCCTGTCACTGTATTCTGTCTTCTACAGGCTGCTAAGGGGTGACCTGTGCCTGGCTTACAGGGCAGTCTGTGACCCGGCCCTCATGGAAATGCTGCACATCTGTAAATCAAACTGCATGAGGGTCACTGGCTCCAGGGGTCTTAACATAGCCTCTGATATGAACAGATCATGCTGGAGACATAGATACATTTCTCTGAACCTCTTCAAACGCAACCTAAATGAATGGATGAGTGACTGAAAATTCACTCTTGGGGTGGTGCTCATGTCTCTCATAGACAGAGGCATTTGGCATTAATTACCATAGACTCTTATCTCTGTGAATTTCTCTCACGTAACCACTGACAATTGGGGTAACTCAGGATAAATATGGCTGTTAGCCTTGTAACCTTCTATGATCCTATGAACCTACAAAATCATCGGCAGGAGACTGGATGCCCAAACTGGCAGATGGGGAATCTCCTCCAGTAACTTGTTGAGTTTCATTCCCCTCCAACACTGTCTCCACCATCTGAGATAGGACCCAGTGTTGACTGTACTCTGAGTGACAAGTAATCTCCCACTGGGTTGCAACTGCTGACACCGCATCCTATTCTCCATTCCATGTTCCCCTCCCTTTTGTGTCCATGCCCACTCATGTTGGTGTTCATTACTCATCTCACCACTGTTTTCCTTCTGTTTGTCTGATATCTCTTTCACCATTGTGTTCTCTCTCTCCCTCATTGTGATACCAGACACCCTCTCAGTCTTGTCTGTCTCCCCCTGCTACCTACCCTAACCCTCTTACCTTCCTCTTGGATCTCTAACTTCCTTCCCCAACTTACCTTCTCTTTAAGCATGAAAAATAGGCACCTTAACTTGTCCCACAATTAAAAAAATAATTCCACCGCCTTCCCCACCTCCAGCCTGATCATTCCTTAATCACCTTCTGTTCTACTCTCTGCTTGCTAATTATTTTCATTTCTTTCCTATACACCAATTCCACCCTTTAATTTGGTCATAAATAGATAAACTCATTTATCTGCTCAAACACAATGAGGCCAGGTACCTGAAACAATCAAGAAACTAGTACAGCAAACACAGGCACCAAGTGGAGGTAACCAAACCCGAAGCACGAACCACGAGCCAAAGTGGAAGCACCAGCAGTTTATTCAGTACATTGTTTAATGATTTTACATATTATTAATTCATACTGTGCTTTCAAACTGGTCACCATGGTATGCATGATGTGTGTTTATATTTATATGTATTATTATATTTTTATGTACTACTCCGCTGTGGTGGTGCTGCGGTAGCATTGTTGCCTCACAGTAAGACGCTGTCCAGTTCGATTCTCAGCTAGAGCGTCTTCTGCGTGGAGACATGCATGAATGGGTGTACCTTCGTTGAAGGTTGTGCATCAGGGCTGGTAACTCGGCACGTAAAAATCAACTACCAATCATTAGCGGACCAGAATTCCACTATGGCGACCCCTAACCGGGAAAAGCCGAAAGACACAACAACAACAACATTATATTTTTATATACTCTTTATTCTATTTATTTTAATTCAATCAATTTATATGTTTTTAGAAACATATGTTTTTTATAAAGATTTGCTGCTTATAAATCTGTTTATTCATTCACCTGCACTTTAAGCGATATGTTTTTAAAGAATTTTCAAAATGTTACAGAAAGCAGAGTATTTGCATTAATTGCCATGTGTTTTAATTATCAGTCATTAAACATTTAACGTGATTTGCACGGGTGGGGTATATAAAGGATGCTACAGACAGTTTTTTCTTTGTTACATCTGAAGAAGTCCTGTGGACGAAAACGCTCTGGGGAGGTTTGTGTTAATGTACTGAATAAACTGCTGGTACTGCCACTTTGGCTCGTGGTTCGTCCTTCGGGTTTGGTTACCTCCACTTGGTGCTTGTGTTTGCTGTACTAAACTCAATTATCTTTTATGCTCATACTGCGCTTGGCGAGGTGTGAAAAACAACATCAGTGCCCATGTGCAGCTGTCGAGCACTGGTAATGCTCATCATGTAGCAAGCAGCTATGCTGCTTTGCTTCATACTTCCAGCTATTAATCATCACCATTATCATGCACTCTTATGTATATTTGCTTTGGCACATGAGCTGAGTATCATTGTGCAGCAGTGGGCACTAGCAAGATTTGATGACTTCCCCTTGCAAAATATTACACTGTGCATTATGCTTCTGAATAATGCATTATACCCCAAAGGTAGTCTCTGAGGATTCATTGTTTAATCTCTTTTTCATTCTTTCACTTTGCAAGTGTGTGACACCCACTTGCTGTGTGTTTCCCCTGAAGCCATGTGGCTTACTGTCACATCTCAGCATGTAAAATAAGTGCCTTAACTAATACGAGTGTTGAAGGCTGTAGGTTCAAGTCCCATAGGGGTTGTGCATAGACACATCATTGTTAAAATAAGATGGTTGTTTTCTGATATTTCCATTACAGTACAAGTGAAGTGGTCAGACTGGGCTGATGTTATATCTGCATTTGGTCAAAATATTTGTACTTTTCTCTCCACCACCTATATATATGTTGCCTTACATTTTTTCTCTTCAGTCTCTTGACAGTTATATGCATAAGCATCCAGCACAGAAGCCCTGCTACCATCCAGACCTATCACACCACCACCAAGGCTACTATTTTGCCTCAAGTAGCATCACAGCCAGCAGTATCCCCAGCTGCCACAGTAACCGCCATTCTCTCAGCAGAAACATTGTCTCTCTTCTATGTGCCTGATGCCCCCTTTTACATTGTCTTGCACATCCGTGATTGTGTCAGCACCTCACTTTGCCGTTTTGTCTATATTATATGTTTGATTGTACTACTTTAGCTCTTCTTAATCCCCTTACTGCATTCACGATATATCCTCTCCACACACACACACACACACACACACACACACACACACACACACACACACACACACACACTTTCTGTTGCTGTGACTTTGCACATAAGATCATGCAGAGCCCCCTCAGGGTTCGTGCTCGACAGATGAGCACTACTGCTGTTCATACTTCTCTGCAGCCACACCATACTTATACACAGTACCACAGCAAGGGTGGGGCAAATGGGCAGCCACTCCAAATGCAAAGTGTTAGGAGGAGCAATTAGGAAATTCAGAAGTGCAGTTCCTTCATTCTTTTCTTTGGTACCATTTTTTTTCTTTTCATTTGAAGAGCTGAGGTGACATGGGTCTGCTGTAGGAAGCCAGTTGGTACAAATTTACCATTCAGTTTGCTACAGTGCAAAGTCTTTATCTGACGGAGGAGTGGATCAGCTGTAGGAATTAGGACTGGTGTAAGCCAAAGCCCTTTTTTGCTGTTTACTTGAAGGGCTGATGGGGGAACAGGGAACATTGGAAACAGGCACCAGGCACTAGGTGAGCCAGCTATGGCTTTGCGTCTATATGCTCTTTCCACAAGTTCTTGATGCAGGCACAACCAGGGTATTTAATGAGCTACTCATCACACACACTTACTTAGCTGCATTCACAGATAATGAGCAACAGGTCTTGTTGTGCACACATAGTAAACCAAGGAGTGCTGGCAGTGATGTGTCTGAATCTCAGGAAATAAGAAGAAGAAGAAAAAGTTGACACACTAAATCCACTAGGCTCTAACCCAGACTGCCCTTTACAAACAGCTAATGAATTTAATAATTTCTTTACTTCTGCAATATTAAAACTAGCAAATCAACAAAGCCCAGACACATCTAAACTATCCAGTCCAAGCCCAACCCCTCCTCCATTTCACCTCAAACCTATACCCACCTCTTATATTTTATCCCTACTTCAAAAATTAAAACCCTCAACCCCCTCAGCTGACAAACTTCCAGCTGAATACCTTCAAATAAGTGCAAAAGCTATTGCATACCCTGTCTCTATACTGATTAACAGGACCTTAGAAGAAAGTACTATTCCATCAGTCTGGAAAATCTCATACATCATCCCTCTCTTCAAAGGAGGAGACTCTACTGAGTATTCTAACTTCCGCCCCATAGCACTACTATCTCCTCTTGCAAAAATAATGGAGAAATGTATCCATAAACAGTTACTTAACCACCTACTACACCACAATCTCCTAGCTAATTGCCAACATGGTTTTCGACCATTTCATAGTACAACTACTGCCTTACTATCCTTTATTGACTCTATTAACAACAATCGCAACAATAATACCCCTTCCTCAGCTTTCTTTGTAGACCTGTCTAAGGCCTTCGACATGTTCAATCACCAACTCCTCCTCCATCGCTTAAAGTCCCTCTCTCTAGATAATTCCAGCTTAAACTGGTTTACATCCTATCTGGATAACCGTAAACAGGCAGTTCTGTGGCGCAACCATCTCTCAGATCTCCTCCCCACCTCTATAGGAGTCCCCCAAGGCTCTATCTTAGGTCCTCTACTATTCTCTATTTTTATAAATGACCTTCATCTAACTACTCCTCTATCAACGTGTATTCAATATGTAGACGACACTACAATTATCTGCTCAGCCTCCTCACAGTCTGAACTTCATTCTCTCACTCAAAAAACCTTCTCAACTACTGAACAATGGTTTTCTAATCACTGTCTCCTCCTCAACCCCAAAAAAACTAAACTACTGCTTTTTTCACCAACTTACCTGTCTCCTTCCCTTGATTTTACTCTTTTATCCAGTAACGGTACCCTTATCTCTACTGACCAGACCACTAAACTCTTAGGTGTCACAATTGACAATCAATTAAAATTTGACACTCACATCAACACCATAATAAAATCTACTAACAGAAAACTAGGCTCGCTCTACAGAATCAAACCTTTCTTAACTCCAGAAGCCAGAACTACAATAGCTAGAACCCACTTAATCTCTACCCTACTATATGCCTCCCCATATTTACCAATCTTACTAAGAATAATCTTAATAAACTTGCAACAGCATATAATAATATTGCCAGATTTGCTGCTAACTCTCCTTACAGAACCCATCATTGTCTAAATCTCAAAAAACTAGGCTGGCTTGAATTACCCCATCTAATTCATCTTAATCAACTTACTATTGCACATAATGCCCTTTATCACCCTGATTACACTCCAATGCTCTCCACCCTTATTAAACCATATTATAACCTGAGGAACCTACGCTCCTCAAACAAAATATTAATCCACACCTTCCTATCAAATAACTTATCAGGTGATTCCATATTTTCTAACTCAGTTGGTAAAATATGGAATCAACTACCGCAACATCTCACTTCCTTAACATCACTTCAACTTTTTAAAACCAACCTAAAACTCTTCCTATCCAACCACTGGCTATGTTCTTGCAACAATCCTGACTAATAATTCTCACCTTCTACTGACTCTGTTACCTTCCCACAGCTTACTTACTAATTCCAGACTACTTGATTCTCTTCAGCAACTAATGTTTAATACCAGAATTTTTCTTCTTTTCAACCCTACTTCATATTAAATGACCTCACATCCTGTGTTTTTCCAACCATCTCTGTGTTATTTTCATTCTTTGTGTAAATACTTTTTAGCCTTCTATTCTACCCTATTTAAATCAAATGACCTCACACCCTGTGAGTTTTTCATCCATTCCTGTGTTACTATTATTCTTTGTGTAAATACTTTTAAGCCTGTTTTTTCGTTTAACACTGTAAACTAGCAATTTGCTACTATTCTGTAAAGTTTTTTTTTCTATGATATATTGCTCATTGTGAATTACTATTGTGTTATTTTCTTTATAATTTTCTGTTGGTTTAATTTCTCTAGTTGCATTGTATAATTACTTAGTTGCATTGTATTATTCCTGTTGCATTAGTACTATTTTAGCGGAGCTTTTCTCCTCGGGCCTCCACTGAAAATGGACATGTATCCAGTTGGACTAGCCCGGTTAACAAATGTAAAATAAAATAAAATAAAATAATAAATAAATAAAAAAGCAATTATAGTACATATTTGCAAACCAAATCATTCACTATGAAATAGCTATCATAATAGCACAGGACTAGACAATTGTAGTAGTCAAGGTTTATCACTGAAGATGTGGGTCTTCTACAGCAATTAATATTGATAATGAGTGATTTATGTATTTAAATGTCCAATAATTAGCATTCAGAACTGTAAAGTGACAGAGAAGTGCCATATAGTCATCATTTGGTTGTGTGATTCATGTGTGGCCCAATAGTAATGTAGGGCAGCTTGTAAAAATGACACTTTCATGTATGATATACAAGCTTTTTCTTCAGAGTAGTCCACTTAAATAGTCTCCTTCTTATTTCTAGACTTGTTTAAAGCCTTCAGTACAGTTTGTCACAGTAAACTTATACTTCAAATGTCCTCACTAGGTCTCTCTCATCCCACCCTTCTGTGGTTCAAAAGCTACCTGTCCAATAGATATCAGTCAATAATATGGCATTCCATGCTCACTCCTTACCACCCAGTCACCACCAGTGTACCACATGGCTCTATCCTTGGTCACCTCCTCTTTAACATTTTCACCAACACCCACTATATATCCACACAGCAGGCTACTCTAATACAATACACAGATGATTCCACTCTCATTTGCACATCTGACAAGATGGTATACTTCCAAAAATTTCTCAGGAAGCTTTAACAGCCACTGAAACATGGCTCTGTAACTCATAACTCATGTTCAACCTAAAAAAGACCAAACTACTACTTTTTTATCCAAATCCCTCTCTCCTGAAAAAAACAAACTTTAAAGTCCTCTCTCTTAATAATACAACCACTGAAGTCACTTCTCATAGCAAATTATTAGGGGAGATAGTGGATGATAAGCTTACATTCGACCTGCATATACAAAGTAAGAAAAACTCATGAAAAATTAGGGATGCTTTACAGAGCAAAAGCTTTTCTCATTGATGCAACTAAGTCTACACTTGTCACTACTTATCTCCTCCCCACACTTCTTTATTAACCTCCAGGCTTCACAAAAATTAAAACCTGAACAATGTTATAACAAAGTTACAAAATTTGCACCAAATATTCCTTTCAGAATCCACCATTGTATAGCACTAAAAATCCTAAACTGGTTAGAACTGCCTCATCAACTAACATATACATAGCTTCTTAACACCTATAAAATTATCCAGCATCCATTTGCCTGTCCAACACTAAAAACATTCTATACAACTATGTTCCCAGTCATCCATTGTGATCCAGTGACCAAAAACTCCTGTCTGTCTACAAACCTATCAAATCTACTGGGCATTGTCTGTACTTGTACAAGATTGCTAAGGCCTGAAGCTCCATATCTGTATCCACAGGGTCAATAGCCTCCCTCCCATCTTTGAAAACCACTCTGAAAGACTTCCTAGCTACAATCTGGCTCTGTTCTTGCTCAAAACCAGGATAAACTATATCCCTAAATGTAAACAAGTACCTTTTCATTCCTTATACCTCCTTACTCTCTCCTTCACTTACTTTCTTACTTCTATCAATTTCTCTTCCCTGACTTTCCCTCTAAATATACCATAAGCCTATGTTTCCCTCCCTTCATATTGCTATTCCTGTTTGCATTTTTGCCAGGCTGTGGAATGGTGATTCATCACTGGGACAAAGCAGATATTCCCTAAGACTCCAAGAGCAGAATAAGTTATTTCTTACATTTATTTCACTGAATTGCACTTCTTAGCACTTATAATTGTGCTATACAGCCAATCTACTACATTTTGCACTGTTATAAAGATTTTTTACTATTTCACTGCATTTGTATACTGTTTTATACTGTTTTAACTGTATTTTTCATTACTAGATAGTGTTTCATTACTGTAATTGCATTTTTACTGAATTACTTAACTGTAAACTGCTTTTTATACTGAGAGTTATATTTTCATTTTGTGAGTGCTCTATCTGTGCTTTTCTGTGCATTTTTTGTGAGGTTTCTGTGTTCTAGTCAGGTAGCATAGTCTGGATAGAGGCCTGCTGTTATCCAGGTCTGGTTGTTTTGTTTGTTGAGTTTCCTGTGTTTCTCGCAACTAGTTTCACTGTGTGTAAGGTACTATCTGTAAATTTTCTCCATTTGTTAAACATCCATTTGTTTTGATTTCTTGCCAATGAGTGTATCATATAGCTGATTTGTTTGCAGTTAAAAGCATTCTCTTGAGTCTCCTTGCTCCTTTATCTGTTAAAACTTTCATTTAGTGGCTCACTGCTGTTTTTCTGCTGTGATAAACATTTCTGTAGTGTTTTCTGCCTAAAATAGTGCAGCAAGCAGCTGTAATAGTGTTCATTACTGTTACTGCATTTTTACTGTATTACTAAACTGTAAACTGCTTTTTCATACTGAGAGTTGTATTTTCCATTTATGAGTGCTCTATCTGGACTTTTCTGTTCATTTATTGTGAGGTTTCTGTGTTCTAGTCAGGTAGCATAGTCTGGCTAGAGGCCTGCTGTGATCCAGGCCTGGTTGTTTTGTTTGTTGAGTTTCCTGTGTTTCTGGAAGCTAGTTTCACTGTGTGTAAGGTATTATCTGAAAATGTTCTCCATTTGTTAAACATCCGTTTGTTTTGCTTTCCTGCCAATGAGTGTATCATATAACTGATTTGTTTGCAGTTAAAAGCATTCTCTAGAGTCTCCTTGCTCCTTTATCTGTTAAAACTTCCATTTAGTGGCCCACTGCTGTTTTTCTGCTGTGATAAACATTTCTGTAGTGTTTTCTGCCTAAAATTGTGTAGCAAGCAGCTGTAATAGTGTTCATTACTGTAACTGCATTTTTACTGAATTACTAAACTGTAAACTGCTTTTTCATACTGAGAGCTGTATGTTCCATTTATGAGTGCTCTATCTGGGCTTTTCTGTGCATTTATTGTGAGGTTTCTGTGTTCTAGTCAGGTAGCATAGTATGGCTAGAGGCCTGCTGTTATCCAGGCCTGGTTGTTTTGTTTGTTGAGTTTCCTGTGTTTCTGGCAGCTAGTTTCACTGTGTGTAAAGTACTAACTGGAAATTTTCTCCATTTGTTAAACAGCTGCTTGTTTGTTCTGATTTCCTGCCAAGGAGTCTATCATATAACTGATTTGTTTGCAGTTAAAAGCATTCTCTAGAGTCTCCTTGCTTCTTTATCTGTTTAAAACTTTCATTTAGTGGCTCGCAGCTGTTTTTTTCTGCAGTGATAAACATTTCTGTAGTGTTTTCTGCCCAAAATAGTGTAGCTAGTAGCTATAATAGTTTTCCACCCCCAACCTCCTCTGTATTGGTGTCTTGTTCTTATACTTGGTGTTTTTGCAGTTGCCCGCCCCTACAGTAAATTTGATCTGGGACACTCCTCCCAGTCTAGTGTCATTAGCTCATTCTACCTAATACAGATAGAACATTTGAGAAGGCTATCCCACTTAGGTTGTTAATATTGAATTATCTTCTGTTCCCCCTTTCTCCCTTTCCACTTTAATATAAAAAAAAATTGCTAGAATCTCCTTGTGTTCTGACTGAGTGTGCTTCTCAGCTGATAAGTATATTTTTTGATACTTTTTAACTGTTCAGAGTTGAATAAAACAATAATTGAATTCAGTTCAGAATACATTTTGAATAAATTGCGTTTATTTAAACTGTATTTGTTTTAATATTGCTACACACTCAAATGTGCTGTTTAGTGCTTAGTGCTGTTTTAGCTGCTTTTCTGTAAAAAAAAAAAATCTAAGCTTGTTTCTTGCCTTTCCTGTAACTAGTTTAGTCCAGATATAGATTTGCTGTATCTAGGACTGTCTGTAAGATTCTGAACCTCGCCAAGCCTTTCTGTGTTGGAGGGAAGCCTTCTAGCTTATCAGTGGGAGTGGTAAGCACTAGATAGCCGATCTACCACAAGAGAGTGGTTCCTGGCCAAGAAATTGTAGTTCATTGCCCATTTGGGCAGTTTTTTCCATCTCTTTCAACTTTCTGGTTTAAAAGCCTGCATTTGTGCCTGTTTCCTGCCTTTTCTGTAACTAGTCTAGTCCAGATACAGATTTGCTGTATCCAGGACTGTATGTAAGCCTCTGAGCCCCCCAAGCCTTTCTGTGATGGAGGGAAGCCTTCTAGCTTATAAGCGGGAGTGGGAAGCACTACGTAACCTATCTACCACAACAGTAGTGGTTTCTAGCCCAAAAATTGTAGTTTATTGGCCGTTTGGGCAGTTTTTCCATCTCTTTCAACTTTCTGGTTTAAAAGCCCATGTTTGAGCTTCTTTCCCGCCTTTCCTGTAACTAGTCTAGTCCAGATACAGAGTTGCTGTATTCAGGACTGTTTGTAAGCTTCTGAGCAGTGCCAAAGTCTGCACTTCAACTTTTCCCTTAGATCTGCCAGTTATCTCCTCTCCTGCACTTTTACTAGCTTATTAGTCTAGCACTTTACCAGACTTCTTGTAGCAATTATTGCTACCAGCACTAAACATTCTACAAGGAAACAGCTAAAGTACTTATCATTAATGCCCACCCCTCCAGGCATGTCTAAAGGTCAGTTCCCTGTGATTTCTCCTATTAACCTGGTGAACTTGGGCATCCTGAGGCAATGTAGCAACTGCCCCATGTACACTGGCAACTCTCTCCACTTACATCCCAACACTCAGACTTGTGAGAGATGCACTTATATATCCAAATTGGAATCCAAACACTCTCCAGCCAAGTCTGGAATAGCTGGTCAAGAGGAGAAGGTCAACACTTCCACCACACCACATGGAACACATAGCCCTCCAGAACACACACTAGCACTGCCTTCACATAAAAACACAAACTACATACCCACTTTCATGGAGGCTCTCAATAAAAATCTACCCAAACAGCAAAGACCTCCAAGGCAGAAATGCACTCAACCACTAAAACACAACACTAATCATGAGACACATAACTCTCCTAAACAGTGTGCCACTCAACCAAAGCCCCTAAGGCAAAACAGCATGCCCAACACACTAGTTATAGGTGACTCGATAGTGAGGCACACTGATATTCCACTCACTAGGTTGAATAAGGAGAAAGTAACAGTCAGCTGCCTGTCAGGTGCCAGGATCCACTACATAATGCATGCACTCAGGTCCCTCAACAACAGGTACAAATATGACTCTGTCATTGTACATGTGAGTGTGAATGACCTGAGACATACTTCCCTGGACTTCATGAAAAGAGACATGGAGGAGTTCTCGGATTATGTAGTCCAGGCAGGTATGACCCTAGCCATGAGGAGCATCCTACCATCACCCAGAATGATAACACAGTACAAGCAGAAAATTATTGATTTCAGCAACTGGCTAAGTTTCTGGTGTCATTCTAAGGGGATCCAGTTTCTGACTGCCTGGGATGACATGACTGACAGACCTCAATGCTTTGCCAGAGATGGCCTGCATCTGTCACCCCTGGGCTTCTGGATACTGGTCAAAGCTCTTGCCACCCCTACAGTGCCTTTTTTAGGTGATGTTCCAAAGACCAAATTACCACTGTAACAGCTACAAACAAATGCAGTCTGAGGGTCATGCTGCTCAACGATAGAAGTCTAAATCTCAAAATGCACTCACTCGAAGCACTCCTTAAAATGGAGGACATCGACATTTGTGCTGTAACAGAGACCTAGTTCAAAGCAGAAGAAAGCACCCCTGCACTACCAGGCTATAACTCATTCCACACATTTCGGCCCCAGAACTTTGACTGAAGCTCCAAAGGCGGCGGTGTTTCCATATTCATAAAGGATGCGCACACCTCTAGACTGGTAGCCCAACATAATGCATCAGAGATACTTCAGGTGCAGCTAACATTGTGCAAGACACTGATTCAGGTCATAGCCTGCTATAGGTCCTCAACCATGTCTCAAGACTCACACTCCACGTTCCTAAGCACCCTGGAGAATATTAGGGTCCAACCTAACTCTTTCATACTGGCAGCTTCAACTATCCCTTCATTAACTGAGAAAACTACTCATGTACCAATACACTTGCCCAACGTTTCCTGGAATTCATTAATTCCAATGCTCTGAACCAGCTCTTTCTTAACCCCACTAGAGGTAGCAACATCCTTGACCTGGTCATTGCTAACATGGGAAACCGTTGCTCTATACCAGTAGTCAACTCCTCCCTGGTTAGATCTGACCACAAGCTAATCACCTTGGAAATCCACATCCCTCCCACCCCACCCTCACAAAGGTAACCACCATGAAAAACTTCTTCAAAGTTAACTCTGGGCTCCTAAACACAGAGGTGGCTAACTTCACAGCACTCATGGAAATGAAGAATAGTTGCATGACTGCCAAATCATACACCATACGAACACATACACAAATGCGTGGATCTCGTCATACCCAATAGAACCAAGACGCTCTCCTACAAAAATAGGAAGCCAATCTGGTGGTCCCCTGCATAAAAAAACTCTACAACAGAAGGAGGAAACTGATGCGGAATAAGGTGAAGTCCCAGGACTGGAAAAACTCCCTTATCAGCCTCAACAAAAAGTTGAGATCCCTCATCAAATCCTCTAAAGCTAGCTATGAAAACAGAATTGCAGCAGATAGTAAAGACATCTACAAGCCCTTCTATAGTTACGTAAAGAATCTCCACAGCAATACCCAGATTTGCTCTGAGCTACTGCACATTGTTACCTTCTACATACCTCTCAACCTGGAAACATCAAAAATCTGGACAAGGCCCATGAAAAATAGGTACAAATCTGTACACTGATTAGCATAAAATTTGCATACGTAATTATGTAACCCCACCCGCTCCAATGGGATTATGGGATACCAACCTTCAAATGCAAACTGAAGAAGAGGCAACCAAAATATGGCACCAGAGTCCCCCTGCAACCATTCCAATGTCACATTACCTGGCTATTTTGCCCCATTTACCCACAAACACTAATGTGCATACTGCTTTACTTCCTTGTGTGCCTCATTAACACCTGCTAAGTCTGGACAGCCAGTGCATGTTCTTGGCTTGAGCATTAATGGATCCATGCTTATACTAGGATTCCAATGACACTCATTTCCCTTGACAACAGATGCATGAAGATCCTCTCTCTTTCTCCTACTGAACACACTTGGAGCACGAGGCTCCCTCCAGAACTTGATAGTGATATGTCTACTTACAGCAGTGCTGCTAGTCCAAAAGGTCAGCTTGTCACTGCTTTGTTCTCCTACTAAGGACTACTGCAGTGCACATATTGCTGCATAAACAATTAGTCCTGGTAATGTTTTGTGAACATGCAGTTACAACACTGAGCCTATTTTCCAAGTGTCTACATCTATGGTTATGAGTTTTTCTTTGAAAGATCATTTCACACAGTTTGAGTTCTATGCCAAAAAAAAAAAAACATGTACTGTTCCACATCTGAACAGTCTTATTTGAGGACAGCAGGCAGCTTATGGTGAACATTCAGACGTTAGTCAAATTCTGAGCAGAATTTTAAAACCATTCTGGAGCATGACAGATTTGTACAACATTTTAATGGGGTGCTTCAACAATGAAGTATGTTTCTACTCAGGAATTATAACACTACCTGACAATTTACTTCTCCAAATGTAATGAGGCAGTCTCTACAAAAGCACATCTTATACCCTGTATGAATACAATCGGAAACCTTTCACTGAGAGACAATACAGATGGCATGCCCCAGGTCAGAAATAGTTTTGTTGCCTCAACAAAAGAGCAGAGTGGAAACCAAACAAGAATGCTTACTGAAATCCAAGGTTTCAAAAAGCAAAACACTAAGACAGGTAACAAAAAGCATGTTGTCTCTGAAAAAAATCACTTCAGTCTCTTTCTCAAACTTGCTTTCATGTGTTGGGATTATTAAAAAGAAAATGCAGTATTGAAGTTACTTCAATGTGATAGCTGTAAAAGAAATAAGGCACCAAACAGTTCACCAGCACATGTCATAACTATATCTGTAGAATTTCATTCAGGAAAATAATCAGTGAAGTAAGCTGGTTATTAAAACACAGGAATACAGTTTGTCTGGAGTACCTGCTCACTTCAACAGCAAATCTAGCATTATTCACAGAGGACCTTTTTATGCTGAAAGCAGCAGATCAGCTCTAAAACTTGGCGGAGGCAATTTCTTTCTGTGCTGTACAACAGTAGTTTGTCTGCATTCTAAATAAAGCAAGCAATGCCGATACCAGGGCTCTGTCCCCATGCCACTCTTAGCACATGGCAGAAGTGCTTCATGCAGTTTAAGAATACATGCTTATTCATCAGCTTGCATAAAACATCCCAGTACCAGTTAAATATTGTTTAATATATTCTATCATATTGTCTAAATAGAATAGAGTGGTTTACTGTGGGGGGTTTTAGTCTGCCTAGTGGCCAATGGAACTTCAGCATTTCATTTGGAATTAACAACTTTTTTTCTCTTTTTGCCTGAACTCGTAATCAGGAATATCACAGTGTGCCAACTGATAGCTCATTAACATAAATCTTGGCTGCAACCTCAAAGTTAAACTGGATTTACATTACTTTCTGACCAGAATTAAATGAGGGGCCTAGTTCATATAGGAACACACTTCTAGACCGTAACAGATGGGCCTGAATGTGCTCCCTAGGCAAACTATCAGTGTCCTCTGAATTCTGGTGGTCTCAACCAATTAACAAGCAAAAAAAAGAGGCCTCCATAGGCACCCAGCCAAAACAAGAGCAAACGTTTGCATTAGCAGAAGTGCAAGCATGGGCAGCCCTCAACAGCCAGTTATTAAATGCAAAATTTACTGCTATTGGGATGTGTGATCAGTGTTTCCATTAGACTGCCTATGTAGATTGCGTTAAGTCATTTGTATAAAAGTAGTACAGGAGATTATGACTGTAGATGCTGAAATGACAGCAGGTTGTGATAAAATGTTACATATTTACTGTGCTTCTCGATTCTATTTACTTATTTTAATACTATAGTACGCTTGATCTACAGTTGGAAAAAAAAACGGTCGTATACTCCAAACTTTGACAAGCTAAGAAAGAATTAAAATTTTTGAATAAGTAAAGATTTAAAATCTAGCTACATATCACCTAGTAGGATTATGAATATTAATATTAGTCTTCTGAACATGCCAGTTTACAATCACTATAAAGGAAAACTTATTTATGTAATGATACAGACAGCTGTTTTGCACTACAGCTGACACTTATAAAAACTGAAAGAAGTCCTTATCTCTCATCTTACAATCCAGAAAAAATCAACTTTAATGATATGCAAATGCAGATGTTGGGGTTCAGCTATGAACCATTCATTTTCCACTTATTTTTTGTAATGCTCAAGTACTCCTGAACCATATATAACAGATAAAACCAGCTGCATAATGAATACCTTTCTCTGAAGCCAGCCATCAAAAGTAAATCCACAAAGTCCCTCTCACTGAAGCCAGAATCTATAAAATCTTCCACGTTCACACACTCTGCAGCCTCAAATCCAAAACGTCACTGCATAGTAAATACCTTGTAGGCAGCTTGCTGTTCGTGGAGCCAGCACCATGCCTGCTTCTTGCAGCTATACATTCCCTTCCGGCTTGCTGGAGTTGCCGGAAATACATGCATGTTGTGAGCTATTGCTCAATTCCGACAGGCTAGCCAGCCATTTCACGGAGCTGACGTCATCGCACACGTGATGACGTCAGCACAAAACACCAAACTAAATTTTTTAAAATAAAAAAAGCCGGGAAATCAGAAATTAAGGGGTGCCACTCGGGAATTGTGACACCCCATTATTTGGACCCCAAAACTCATTTTTTACCAAGTAATTCAGAATGGTTGGGAGGTATGACCTCCTATACTGAGCCAACAGATATTGCCAATATCCTGGCCGACAGATTCAATGCCAACTTTACCGCCTCTCTACCCCCAAAGGACCAATCTACCAGTAGAATGCCAGGCACCTGGTATTACTGCTGCACAGGTTAAAACAGCACTGTCCAAGGCCAAGAATACAGCTTCTATGGGACCTGACAATATCCCTGGCTGTGTTCTACATGAACTACAGAGTGTTCTGGCACCTCACTTGTGTGCCCTGTTCAATCACAGCCTCACCTCAGGCTTTGTCTCTACCGAATGATGTACTGCTACAGTCATCCCTCTCCACAAAGAAGGAGTAACTAAAGACCCTGGGAACTATCGCCTCATCAGCCTGATGAGTCTGATATGCAAAGCTATGGAATGTATCATCATGGACCTTATAAACAAGGATATATAGAATCGCCAAACTCTGGATCCCACACAGTTTGGTTTTGTGAAGGGTAGATCATGCCTGCTCAACCTGGTTGATGTCTTTGAGTCAGTCACCAGAGCTGTGGATGAAGGCAAGTTGGTTCATACAGCCTACCTTGATCTTGGCAAGGCCTATGATAACATTCCACACTCAGGAATCATAGAAAAACTCACTAAGCTAGGCATCAACCCCTATATCACTAGGTGGGTTGCAAACTGGCTCACAGACAGAACCCACAGTGTGAAAGTAGCACAAAACACCAAACTAAATTTTTTAAAATAAAAAAAGCCGTGAAATCAGAAATTAAGGGGTGAAGTCCCACATAGTTCGGTCCTGTGTCCTCTCCTGTTTGGTATCTACTTCTCTGAAGTCCAGGCCAACACAAAGGGACTCCGGCTGACAGAGTTCGCAGACGATTGCAAGTTGGGAGCTATTATTAACTCCTCAAGTGATGCTGACATCCTACGGAAAAACCTCACCAAGACCAAAGACTGGTGTCAGAACCATAGCCTTAAACTAAATGCCAAAAAATGTGTTGTTGTCCCCTTTCAGAAAAACCCAGTTGCCATGAATTACCACATCGATGGTAGTCCACTGAACATAGAAGGCGTTATAAGAGATCTAGGAACACAGGTTGACAGCAACCTCTCTTTTAACTACCACATTGCCACTCTGGTCAGAAAGTCCTTTTATGTAGCACATCTCATTACTAAGGGTTTTGCAGGCAGGAAGAAAGAGGTCATTGTCTCCCTGTACTCTTCCCTCATTAGGCCAGTCATCGAGTACAATGCCCCATTTGGCATGTACCTCACTAAACACCTGCAACAACTGGAGAGGCCACAAAAGTACCTCACAAAGAGAATCCCAGGCCTTGAACACTTGTCCTATATGGACAGACTCAAAAAATTCCAACTATACCCTGTCACATATGGTCTACTTAGAGGCTTTTTGACTTTCAAAGCCATGTCTGACCCAGCTCTGTTAGAAATGCTACATCTAAAGAAATCCCAGTCCCTCCACACAACACACTCCAGAGACCTCAACCTCATTACCACAATCAACAGAACATGCTGGAGGGACAGGTTCATAACCCAGAACTGCCCATGCTATGGAATAGACTTCCCATACATGTCAAACAGAACACCTCACTGGCCCTTTTCAAGAGGAATCTTGACGAGTGGATGGGAAACAGAAAATTCACCCAGGGGGATCACTTTAGTGGATCTATTTGACAGATGCACTGGGAACTAAGGTTGGGTGGCACGATGACAGGGTAATCCTATGGGCTAGGCTTGTAAAGGATCCAGGGCCATTAGCCTAGTACACACCTATGAACACCTATGAACTAATTTAACTTTAATTTCTCTGCAAACTGTCTACAATCTCTCTAAATATTAAATGATTGTCATATAACTTGTATTAATTCTTAATGAATGTTTCTATATTATCGCTAATTTGTTATAATTAAACTGTTTTATTTTTGAAGATTGTTGAGTTATTGTTCTTAAAATGTTTTATAATAATTTGGAGCTTTTGTCCCTGGGTCTCCGCTGAAAATGGGTTTATTTCCAATCAGACATTCCCAGTAATCAAATGTCAGTAAATCAATAAATAAATTATATTCAGTACTTACTTAACTAGGTCTTGCTCAATTTCTGAATTCCTGTCACTATGTTTGTGTATCACACTTTTAGCCAAATATCATTATTCACATTGTTGCAGTATTTTTGACCTTCTTCATGCACTGGCAGTCATGTAGAGCTGTCTTTGAGGGTGTGATTATTATGAGACGTATTGTTTTCTTGTTGAACGTTTCAGATAACTGACATTGAATCTATTTCTGTTCCTAGGGCATGAAATCCTCTTTAAGTTACATATGTTAATATTGAGTTCTTTCTACATGATTTAATGCATTGAATATTTTTATAAGTACCGCACTGAGCACCGAGGCAAATGCATGCAGAGCACATGAACCGCAAAAGTGTCTGCAGAATAACTGGTCGCTGCATACTATATGATGATTTGTGTCATCATTTGTAAATATTTCCTTACACAGAGGTAATGAGCCTACACAGCAGCACTTATATGCACAGACACAGATAGATATATAAATCTTCAGCATTTGTATAAAGATGTGTGTGTGTGATTGAAATACTTGTTCAAGGATGTAGAAAGGCAGAACAGTTATAGCAATCAATGCAACACAGTATTTTACTCTGTCACTGTGATTAGATTTAAGAATGGCAGTTTGATCAACTGAACACTCAGTGAAGTATAACATTGTTCATTCTATGCTGTCTAACAGTGCAGTTTTCAGTACTTCCCTCTTCTGATGATGGTATGACACTTTGTAGTAAGTGAGCATCATATTGGTTTACTTGACATTTTATATTTATCTACCAACTGAGTAAACTCACTGGACTCAAGTGTACCTTTTCAAGGGTGGCCTGAGAACACTCTCTAGTTACGTAACTTACTCAAAGTCATACAGTTTGCAAGTGGAAACTGCAGGAATCCGACCTAAACCCACTATGATGTACCCTTACTATGCTGCTGACATAGTCTGCGCTGTCCTTTATTTTTCGTCACATGTAGCTGCTGTATTCAATTTTTATATTCAGTATAATGTTTTGATTGTTTTTTTTTTCCTTCTACAGCTGTCTGCCATCAGCTTTGTCCTGGATCCCCTACTCCAACTTCCATTGTGGCATCCCTGGCATCTGCCCAGCATGTACCTTACAGTCCAGAACCCTACAAGCAGCAAATGTTTAGTATAATTGACCAAGGGGTGTCCCTATGCAGCCAGTATTGTTTCCATATTTATCAACAAATTGCTTCATTATCACTGTGCAACATTGCATTTTTATGTAATTATTTATTTTTGTATTAAGAACATATGCTTGTGAATTTCTATTGTATTCTTACAAAGTAAGTAATGTCTTTTTGCTTTTCCTAGTTAGGGGTCACCACAGCAGAATGCCAGTCCGCTTATGACTGGCAGTAGATTTTTACAGTGCCAAGGTGCCAGCCCGATGCCCAACCTTCAATGAAAGGCATGCCCATTCATGCACGCACCTACCTGCATGTCTTTAAACATCACTCAACCATGGGGAGGACATGCAGACTCCACACAGAAGGTGCTCCAGCCAAGAATCGAACCAGAAACCTATTGCTGTGAGGCAACAACGCTAACTGCTGCACCACCGCGGCCAATTGTATTCCTACAAAGTTTATTCTTACAAAGTGAAAGATGCAATGCAGAAATAATATTTGCAGGGACAAATTATTCATTTTTGCAGTTAAATGATATTGCCTTATTTCATTATATCTGATTTCTAGGTTCATATTTTGCTATACATATTATGGATTCACATGTATGCTACGTGGACATTTGTAAGTGGAATGAATTGTGCTATGTTTTAGCTATTCATGCCTTAAGTAGAATCATTTTTATTCCTATAAGACTCATACTGGTGACTTTATATAATTGTTTACCATGACTGCCAATGATAATTTCACTGATGTTATTCACTATGTAGATACCTGTGTATCTGGTTTTCAACCTTTTTACACTTGGGAACCAGTGAAAATAGGAGAATTATTTTGCAGACTGCAAAGGCAGAAATAAAAACCACGATTTATAAGGAAGCAATTAAAATAATCGCTGTATGAGAGTTGTATGCCAATTTAGTAATCTCACTAATTGAGAAAGACATAGTACATAGTGTGACCATAGAAACTGAGTATACTAAATGAGAAATGCTGATAAATCATTGCCAGGACATAAAGTCTGAAACTTCAGTCCTTTTTATGAAGAGTACACAAAAATATAGAGCAAAAATCTGTACGTTCTGTAAAAAATACAGACAATTGAGAGGTATGTTACCTATCTACCTGTTACACACACACACACACACACACACACACACACACACACACACACACACACACACACACACACACACATATATACCTGTAGCTCTCAACCAAGAAGGAACAAATCCCAACAAAATCAGGGACAAATCCAGAAATAATCTGGGATACTTTCCATATGTTAGTATTATTAACTCGAGACACTGACAAAATAACAGAAAATGAGAAAATATGCATTTTTCTAAAGTAAAAGAAGTCTGTAAGTCTAATAATTGTTATTATGTATTAAGTGTATTTCATCACCTTTTCTCCAAAATTCACTGCTTTTAGGTGGGATTAAGAGGGACAGAGCTTAAATTTCAGTCAAAATCAGGGACAGTTGAGAGGTATGCACCTCCTTCCCTCCCTCTTACACATACCAATACACAGACCTACCTCCCTCCCTATTAAATACACAAATGCCTACCTTCCTCTTTCGCATACATGTCCACCTTTTACTACAACAAGCCTGCGGAAAGTACGGGAGTATAATGTAGGTGTATTAATGTATTAAACAGCTATGGTAAATAAGGTATGGGAGTATAATGTAGGTGTATTAAATAGCTATAGTAAATAAAGTACATGCGTATAATGTAGGTGTATTAAACAGCTATGGTAAATAAAGTACAGGAGTATAATATAGGTGTATTAAACAACTATGGTAAATAAAGTACGGGAGTATAATACAGATGTATTAATGTATTAAACAGCTATGATAAAGTATAGGAGTATAATGTAGGTGCATTAATGTATTAAACAGCTACGTTAATAAAATACAGGAGTATAATGGAGATGTATTAAACAGCTGTGGTAAATAAAGTACAGGAGTATAATGTAAGTGCATTAATGTATTAAACAGCTAAGGTAAATAAAGTACAGGAGTATAATGTAGATGTATTGAACAGCTATGAAACGTTATGTAATATTGAAGGAAATTTAGTCCAGAACTGACCTGCTTTGCCTACTTAAGAAGTGGGTACATGGTCTTGTGACTCAATTGTATTTCATGTGATCCTACAAATTCAGAGGAGGAAAATGAAGACATGGATACCAGAACAGGAAATATAGTTAGGAAAAGAAAACTAAATGTAGACGTTAAAAACTGCAAACAAGGAAAAGGGATCGTTTACATAGCTTCATTAAATATTAACATCATAAACAATAAAAGATGAAGACTTGCTGTATAGGAGTTTTACAAATAAATTAAGACATAATATATTTGCTTAATATTAGATTATTATTAAAACAAAAGGAAAAGCTGCAGTATTTATGGGGAAAGAAATAACCTGGAGTTTTTTGAAAGGATATGTGTGTTGTGGTATAGCGGTTTTATTAAATAAAAATTTTAAGGTTTTAGATGTGGTGGTGGGGTGTTGTGAAAAAGGTGATGTATGACTTAAGAGTGAAAAAGAAAGAAATTAGTGTGATAGTGTGTACAAATACAAGTATGAAGGAAAAAAGAGTATAAGTAGGTGAAGTGTTTGTGACAGTTAATACGGGTACGATTGTGATAAGGGATGTGAATTGTAATTTAATGAAAAAATACACGAAAATTGCAAGGGATTTGAAAGTAAGGAATAAAATGAGGTTTAAGAGATTGGTAATAAAGAAGAGAAGAAAATATAAATATAAAAGTCATTTAATATGAACAGAAACTGATTATTGTTTGATGGACAATGTAAGACTGTGGTGGAATTTTTTGATCATTTATTAACTTGGACAGGGATAAGAGTAGATACTGAGAAACTGAAGTAAGGTATAGGAATAAAATGTGAATAGTGTTGTAGCAAGGACTATAGAGCCGGAGGAAGAATGGACATTATTATGGAAGCAACACCTGACAATCAAGGAGTTTTACGAGACATGAACAAATTGGTGTGTGATTCCCCGAAAATATGAATGAATATCTATCTATATATATATATAGAGAGAGAGAGAGAGAGGGAGAGGAAAAAGGAGAACAAAGACATTTTTTACAATATGAGTAAGAATTAGATAAAAGAATAGATATAAATAGTTGAACGGAAAAAATAAATATATACATAAAATAGGAGCAAAATAAAGGGCATGATATTTAGACAAAGATTTGTAATGAAAGGAAAAAACTAACAAGTAAAATCTTTTTGGTGAATGTGTTAAAGATAAGGAAGGAAGGATGAAAAGGTTAATAGGTAGGACAAGAGAGGCGGAAGTGGGTCAAGAGAATGTAATAAGAATAGTGGAGGACTACATGGAGGAATTATATAGGAAATGAGTGTTTGTTGGAAGGACAATAGATGAACTTGCATATGCAGATGTGGAGAAAGAGAACTTGAATAATTGGAAGCCAATTACACCAAGTAATACTAACTATGAAATGTTTATGAAAATTTTAAAGGAAAGATTTGGGAGAGTGAAGGGGAAAGTATTGAGTGAAGGAGCATAGGAAGTGAAGGGTAAGCAGGTGAGAGATTGGTTATGTTTGCTAAAGGAAGCTCTTGATAGTACTGATATAGGTGGTGAAGGTAAACTTGATTGTATGTGATGCTAAGAAAGCTTATGACGCTGTGAACTGTAAAGGTATGTGGGGAACACACACAAGGCAAGTAAAATGATTCATAAACTGTATAATGTGACTTGGAGTAGGGCAATAGTGAATGGATGAGTAGAAAGAAGGACCCAGTGACTTATGTACAGTGTTCGGCCTCACAGAGAGCTCCCCAGTGGGAGTGGGTGCACACTAGGGTTCAGCTCTGAGCTCACTGCTGCTCATACTGGTGATGGACTACATTAGCAAACAGGTCAAAGGGGACAAATCAAGAAAGTCACTGTATGCAAATGATGTGGCATTACACAGTCTCTGGGCAAGAACTTCAAAGGATAGAGGAATAAAATGCAAAACTGAAGGCACATGGGATGAAACTGAGTACAGATAAGACATCTGTAATGGCAGCAAACAGGGGAAATCAGAAGAAGCTGAGAAATAAGATAGAAAGGAAACAGTAGAAAAGGTCAACAGCTTCAAGCACCTGTGAGGGGTGACTGATGATAAAGGAAGACTGAATGAAGAGGTCAAAGCTAGAATCAGAGGTGCTGCAGTGAACTGACATAGAATGTCAGGTATAGTCTATAACAGACAAATGCCAAAGAAGCTGAAAAGTAAGGTATACAAGACAGTGGTGTGACCAGTATTACTGTATGGTACAGAAACCTGGTCAGTAAAAGCGGAACAGCTGAGCTGATGTAGATGAAGTGCCCGAGATGAGTCATAGAATGTATACTGTGGGATGGACAGATGAAGAAATGAGGACATAAGAGCAGAATACAAAGTAGCTCCAGTTGCAGAAAAAATCAAAGACACCAATTTATAGTGGTTCAGTGACATGTTTAGAAAAGCAGAAGACAATCTAGTGAAGAAGATTTGGGACAGAGAGGAAGAAAGCAAGAGGAAACAAGGGCATCCAGCAAAGAGGTAGATGGATTGTGTGAGAGAAGACCTGTGACAGTCAGGCATGACTGTCAAAGAAGGTTGGAGAGTGGCATTGAATAGAGAGAGATGGAGACAATTGACATGACACCCTGACTCCATGTAAAAAATGGAGAAAAGAAGGTTGGTGATTTGAGATATTCCATCTATTTACTGTGTCTTACTCCTCCCTTTCTTTTTTCTTCTTCTATCCTTGCTAACAACATCATTTTCTGTTTGAATCTAAGTGCTAACACCTTTTCAAAACTTGCAAAAGTTGGCGTTATTTCTGTCTGGCCATCTCAACATTCTAATAAAATAAGCATACAGTCATCTACATATATTAGGAACACTGGTTGCACTCCTGTTCTTTCCTCCAGTTGTGCTAACTCTTTTCTCACTTCATTTGTCAGCTCTTCTATGACTATTGTGAAGAACCCTGGAGAGAGAGAAGACACCCCTGTCTGCTCTTCCTCACTAGTTTTGGTGCCTTGGAAACTCCTGTATTTACCATTACCTTTATTTCTGGCTCATTGTAAATTGCCTTTATCAGTTCTAGATTTTTTTTTTACATTTATCTTTTTTCATAGTATCTTCAGAGAAATTCCCATCTGTCTGTGTCAAAGGCCTTTTATAAGTAAAAAAAAAAAAAAAACAACCACTGTCTGTGTTCTCCCGTTCTGCTTTTCTCTGTTAGGGCTGCCCACTTCATTTCTGCCTTTCCTCCAGTCACAAAACCATTCTGTCCCTCCTGTATAACTGTAAGACTTTTATCCAGTCTCCCTGCTAGCACTTTTGCTATCAATTTGATGTCTGTGTTTATTAAGGAGATTGGTCTGTATTCCAATAGTTTCAGCCCCCCCCCAGTTTTTCAGAATTACTACCACCCTAGTATTCCCCTCTTCCACTTATTCTTTCATAGTCTTCATTCATAACTGTCCATATTACTTTTCTGCCCCACTTGTAGAATTCTACCAGGTATCCATCTGGGTCGTCTACCTTTCTGTCTGTCATTGCCATCACTGCCTCTTTGATCTCCTCTATCATGACTTTGAGCTCAGTTTCTCCTTATTCCTTCTACCTGGTAACCCTCTCTTCTGTCTTTGACTTCCCAATGGACTTCCTTTTCCTTCTCTCATTCCTGGAATGTTTGTTGATGTTGTTTGTCTTTCGGCTTTTCCCGGTTAGGGGTCGCCACTGCAGAACTCCAGTCCACTAATGATTGGCAGTAGATTTTTATGGTGCCGAGTTGCCAGCTCAATGCCCAACCTTCAACGAAGGTACGCCCATTCACGCATGTCTTTCGGAATGCCACTCAACCGTGGAGAGGACATGCAGACCACACAGAAGGCACTCCCCGCACTCCAGCTGTGAATCAAATGGGAAAACCTCTTGCTGTGAGGCAACAATGCTACCGCTGCACCACCATGGATTCATAATACCCCCTAAAGATTTCTCAAACTCTGGTATCCTCCTCAAAGACCTATCTCCTCTTTCTCCCTAATGCTTGGTACCTCTCTCTCTCTGTATCACATTTTCCTTTCTTATACTTTCTCACTAGATGTATCCCGTGTTCCTCCCAGTTATCCACCAGTAATCATTCCAGTACCAGTGCTCTGTTTCCACTGCAGTTCTTATAGTTCCTTCTAGTTCAGTTTTTATTGTTGCTTCCTCTGTCCTTATTGCTTTTCTGTGTATATGATTTTTCCAGATTTCCTTTTGTATCCTGTTCATTTCTTCTTCCAGTTCTGTTACCTCCTCCTCAGCTATCCTCTTTTTCTACCCATCTTCTTTCATTTTTTTCCCCATAACTAAAGTTTTAATTGTATCCCACCAGTATTTCCTCAGGTCTGTCTTGTCTATGGTCCCTCTTGCCACCATTTGCTTTAGTGTCCATTTTCCTTGGGGTACTGTGAGTTCATGATCTTCCCTCCCACTTTTACCCTTAATTTAATTTCCTGGAGCAATATCCCATCACCCTTGCATCCTACATATTCTGAGGAGTACTTCTTTCCCTTTGTCAGGTGCAACCCCCCCTCTCCCCCATATTCCTCATTACCATTTTCAGTCTGTGATCATCACCCTCTGTTCACTTTGGTTTTGCATTCCTCTCCCCTCCCATCACCACTACTGACTTTGAACAGCTGTCCTCTCCTGGGTTTCCTACTGACCTAGACCTTCTGCCCCCCCCAGGGATTTGTTCTCCTCCAACCTATGATTTGAGCACATCTGGACTGGGGATATTCACCTTTGCTGTTTTTCCCCCAGCTTCTGTTTCGGCCCTGCCCTTCTTGCTTTCTCTTCTTCCTGATTGCCTTCTAACTGCTGTTTGCTCCTATTTACTTTGCCTCTTTTCCAGGGCTGCTCCTTCTTCCCTATGGATTTGATCTATTTTGTGGCAGTTTCATACATTCTATTTATTATGTGCTAATATGTTGCAGTCAAACATAAAACTGTTGTTTCCATAGTTATTTCTTTCTCTGCTTCCCTCATTTTTCATTCAAGTACTACAAAACATTTGTTCACTGCTTCAAGGAGAAAGTTTATTTTAATATAAAAGTACAAGCATTGTAAAATATTATAATGTATCATAAGAGAAAACATCTAACAGCACTCTTCCTACTTTTGTGCCCCTCCCTTTACCCAGTACCATTCTGTTACTGCTGGAGCATAGCAATTAAAAGTATTTCTTACATTTGAACAGTGTCTCATGTTCACAGATCCTGTTAGTCATTTCCAGTGCCATGCACCCCCTTATGTCATGTTACTTCCATGACATTAGTCTCTCTCTCTCTTTTTTCTGTCATGCAGTTATGTCCCAATATCTACATATGATGGAGTTTGCAGTGCATATCTGCTTTTGTTTTCTCTTACATTACCCATCATTTTTCTCTAATCTCGCTCTTTATGACCAGGTTGCTCATTTCTCAATGGATTCCCTCATCTTGCTTCCTCATCTAGTCTGAAATTCCTGCCACTGTTCCATTTCACTTTTCTTTTCTTTTCTACTTCTTTCTACCAGACCAGCCTGCTCAGGCCCTTTGGAGTCCAACACTGGGCCGCTGAATTGTCTGAGGCTTCAGTTGCAGTATCTCCTCCTTGATGATATCTTCTTCTTCCTCTTTTTGTATCTCTCTGTCCCTGTTTCCACTGTGGTTCTTACTGGCTCTCCTTTTCTGATGGGTTTCAGCTCTGACCAGCTTCTCATCGTTATTATTGCATCTTATTTGTGGGCTCACCTAATATGTTCTCTATTTTCTCTGCTCCTTCCTTTATTTCTATCAGCTCCAATGCCCAGGATCTTGGCAATGTCTCTGTGTGTAACTTTTAGCTATTATTCCCACAGGTGCAAGTACATGAAATAGTTTCTGTGACTCATACAATTTTACCTCCTCTCTGCCTCTTTGTAAGTTTGTCTGTCAGTCCATTTCTTTTATGATATTTAAATGTATTTCTTTGGGTCTATTACTCTACTGTGCCCAGTCTCTTTAACAAAAGCTCATGTTTCTCCAGCTGTGTGGAGCTTGTGTCTGCTTCCCTTCCATACTCCAGGTAGTTAATCCATGCAGGAATTCTCTGGGCATTTAGTAGCCTCAACAAGTTAGCCTGCCATTCTCTTATTTTATGCTGTAAATCTGAAAAAGTCTCCACGCGTTTTACAAAAATTACATTAAAAGGTATCATTATAGGTGCTCTGACTTGTCTCATAATTTCTTCTTTCAGTTTATAGCTGTGCAAGCATGCTAATATGTGCTTCAGCTGCCTTCCTCTTACACCACCTACTCTACTAACTCTGTGGATTTTTTCTGTTATTGGTTCTTACAATTTGGATGAAATCTTGTTTCAAGCAATTCCAGCATTATTCTTTCCAATTCTGTACCCAGGACTTGCCCTGATGCTGCTATTGTTGCTATGTTACGTCTAGATTTGTTTTCTAGGTCATCCAGTTTCCTGTTTGCCTTTATAGCTTTTGTTCCATTTATGTCATCCTTCTCCTGTTTTCCTGCACTTCTTATCTTACTGATGTTCCGTCTTCTTCTAGGTCCTCTATTGTTTCTTTTAGCTTGCTGACTTCTCTTTGTTGATTGCCTATTGTTTCCGCAATTGGACCTACATCATCATGTGATTACCATTAGCTTTTGGAACAGTTTACAAAGCTGTTCTTCCTGTGAAGCTGCTTTAAACACTGCCAGATGTTGCTCCAATCTCTCCTTGTCCTCCTCCATCCTGTGATTTTTCTTGTTTTTTTATTTTTTATTTTTTTTTTTGGAACTGGTTGAATAATTAGTTTTTCTTGGACTTTTGTCCAGAGCTCTGTACCTAAACAGCCATCCTTCTTGGTGTCTCTGACACCCTCAGAAGTTAGCATTATTTGCAGATGATATTATTTTGTATTTGATAAATCCAGTAAAGAGGATTACATTGTTTTGGAACATTTTTGTGATAGTTTCAAGTCTTTTTGAGATATAAAATAAATGATGATAAAACAAAGGCTATGGTGGTAAACTTTGTGCCCACAGGTAAATTGGTTCAGCAATAACCATATTTATGGGGACATGATAAAATTAAGTTTTTAAATGTGTGAATTAATAAGGATTTTATTATGACAGCTGAGGATATGTGAGAAGAGAAGTAAAAGATAAAACAAAAACTGAGAACCTTGAAGTTCTTCATTATGAGACATGGATAATAAGATACAAGCACTGAAAATATTTCTAGTCACTTTAGTTTAATATACAGGCCAGACATACTTTTATCAACCAGAGGAGAAGTTGTTGACAATAATTAATAAAACATTGATGGAATTATTTGGGAGAGGAAGAGGGCATGAGTTATGTGGGATGCTTTGATTTTCCTCATAGAACAAGCTGATTTAGGATTACCTGACTTGAATGGGATACTTTAGAGTTCCACACTTAAGTCTTATATATACAATGCAAGTAGAAGGCTATAAATCAAAGTAGAACTGGATGATGATGATGATGATGATGATGATGATGAAACAGGGGACACTCAGGAAATAAGAAGAGAGTTGGATTTTGGATTGAGTTCCTTAAGGAGAAGAGCCTTGACCGTACATAGTATTATATTCATGAAGTAGCAGAAAACATTCTAAGAATGAAACTGACACAGGAAGGGAGAAAGGAGATTTTATCAATAGGGATAATTGTAAGTAGGGGTATGGAAAATAGGCAAAAGGGGGTTGTAATTTACTGGAGAAAATTATCAAATGAACCAAGGTAATGAGGGCAAATAACTCCAGAAGGAAGGTAAGAGCATGGGATGAGGCCAAGCAAATACTTGGACTGCAGGTTAGAGAATGCCTTTCTCACCAGAGATTGTTAACAGAATATAGGCAAAGGGTATAGGATAGGGGAATCTTAAGTGAAAGACCTGTCTTGGTAGAGTTTTTAGTTGAATATACATCAGAATCTGCTGTCGAAAAGGGACAATGAGCAGAGCATATAAAATAGTGTATGATAACTAGTAAAATCAATCAGAGAAGATAAAAAAAGATTGGGAAGAGAGAATGGAAAAGCAGTTTGCAAGGGAATAATGGGAAAACATATGTATGGCTCCCAGGTATGCAACAAAATACAGGAGATTTAGGATTTTTCCTTAAAAAGATTGAGAAGTGAGACTGGAAAAGCACTTTACAAGAGAATAATGGAAGAACGTATGTATGGCTTCTAAGTGTGCAACAAAGTACAGAAGGTTTAGGATTTTTCCTTAGAAGTGTTTATATGGGTATTTTACACCCCAAGCAGACTTCAGACAATTATTCCTGAGGTAGCTACCAAATTCTGGAGGTGTGACAGGAAAGACAGAAGTAAATGGGAATATTTTTGGGGGGAGTTATAAAGAATTAGCAGATATTAAAATTTCTCAACAGAGTACTTTGTTAGAAATGTTGGGGCAGCAAATGGTTGTAACTAAGAAGATATTTATTTTGAAGTGGGATATAGGATCAAATTGTCCAGACATAAGACCTTTTTTAAGTTTAATGATATTCACTGTCAAAAATTAATTGCTAGAAAATGGAAATCAAAATCTACACCAACTTTAACTGAAGTACTGAATATAGTAAAAGAGATAAAAGAACTGAAGGTAGGATCTTTAGAAAAAAGAGCAATGCTCTTAATGCATATATAAAAGTTAAAAAAATCTTAATAGGAATATGCCTTCTTGTACTCCAGCTGTATATAACTGCAGTGCTTAGTACCTTTGAGCAAATAGTACCCTGAGTAAACTTGTCAACAGCTCTACTTACCAATATCTGCCCTGTACATTGTAAAGTATTTACAGTGCTTCTGAGATAGCTGCAAGGACAGTATATATAAACTTTGCTAGATGCTTAATAATAAGGTGAACATTTTTTTTTCACATATATCCTCTAATCTGTGAGACTTTAGGGATGCTGGGCTTTCATAAGGTTCCAAATGCTCAGTGATGCATGTTTGGTCTCATTTCAGACAGCTCACATCACAGTTTACCTTCATTCTATGGTTATTAAGCAAAAAAATAATTATTTAGATATGGTTTCCTAGCCAAACACCAACTGAAGAGTTGAGTGCAGAAAATGACAGTGTGTCTGAGTTGTCTACCATTTCACCAAGCTTAGCTGATTTCCCAGACCTGGTTTTATACTGTGTTACTTTGTGTTTTATATACAAAATGTTGATGGTCAAAACATCAACTTTTGAAATAAAAAACATGTATGGCCAAAAATTAGAAGATCTAGTAATAAAAAATAAAATGCTAGAAATCCAATTTTTATAGAAGGGAGGCTTCTGTATCCCTGTATGGAGGATATGCCCAAGTATCCCACAACTTAATTATTCTAACTCTGAGGTCATGCACTCTTGGGATGGCAGCTCCTTTTCATGACTTGTGTGATCTCTGAGCTATCAAAGGCAATCTTCTGACATTTGATCTTCCATCCCTTCTCTTTCAAAAGATGAGCCTTGCATGTATTACCCACATCAGGTGAAATATAAAAAGTGCAGCTCACTTAAACCTGAAACAGAATGCACTGACTGACTGCACTTTATTACCTGCATTAGTCCAGTGGAGTCAAGCCTATTCACAATAGATGTACCTGGGAGAAACTCTGAAATGAAATAAAGTCAACATGGTAAAGTATAGGTATGGGATAATATGCATATGAAGAGGATAATACAGCAATGATTAAAACACAGTATAACATGACCAGTTTCAATAATCGGTTGTGTTAATGGGCTAATAACTGATCTGGATTAAAAGCAATACTGGGCTGTAGAAAGAAGGAATCTGGTATAAAGAAAATTGTGCAAATAAAATGATAAAATATCTTTATGACAGACCATTTGTATGTCTGCTTGAGCGACTGCCTCCAAAACCTTCCTTCCATAAACTGTGTGAAAGCAGAGAATCTCTTTGTCCACTGATCTAAGCAATTTATTGTAACAGAATCAATAATGATCCAACACTGGTCATTTGCTGATGGCAATACCATGAGAAAAGAGGAATAATTTTAACAGAGGCAGTTGGTGGTAATGTTGCACTTATATCTGCAGAAGGATTACATAAGCTTTTCTGAAGATTGTAATAACTACTCTGTAGCTGTCCCGTTCGATTCTCAGCTAGAGCGTCTTCTGTGTGGGGGGCATACGTGAATGGGCGTGCCTTCATTGAAGGTTGTGCATCAGGGCTGGTAACTCGGCACATAAAAATCCACTACCAAACATTAGCAGACCGGAGTTCCGCTGTGGCGACCCCTAACGGGATAAGCCGAAAGACACAACAACAACTCTGTTAAAATATGTGTGTGTGTGTGTGTGTGTGTGTGTGTGTGTGTGTGTGTGTGTGTGTGTGTGTGTGTGTCGGCATCTATGTATATTACAGAGGTTTTTGTAGCTGTGAGATGATATGAGATGGAAGAGAAGATGGATAAAGGAATCAGGCTGTGAATATATAAAAGGAGAAATCAGATTTATTAGTACAGATGAGTTGAAAGGTAGTGGTGGTTTCATAAGTAGTGAAGACAAGAATCATTGGGAACATGAGTGCTGACAGGGTGCAGTGATATATTACATGAAAGCACTTAGCATTTAAATATTACAACATGAATAAGCATCCAAACAACCCATAATTGGTGACAAGTTTATTATAATAGATCTGTGACTAATATGTTTTGTCTTCTTCTTCAGTAACACCAGCCATCTATGAGGTACCATACTCTAGACTAGTCATGATACTAAATTAGTTTTTGTTGACTATATGGTTGCTGTCTAAAACTGCTTTATGGTCAGTAGCTTCAGAAAGCAAATATAAATAGCTCTCATTTATAAGAAATGGCATGTCACCTATCTTGAAAGTACTATAAGGAATCTCTGGCACATACCAGTACATTAAGGTTTTTAGTTGGGTATCAGTTGTTTGGGAAGAGGTTTACGGCTGAAGACAAGCTGAATAAAAAATAATTTAGCTTCTAATAACAGAATATGATGGTCATTAGAACTCTGTTGTGGTAGGACCTACAGGAAATTTCAGTAGCATTTGTACAGACTTACCATAACAGTAGATGCTCAAATTAACACTGCTGTAGTAACCTAAAAGCTATATGGGGTTATGTCCTGCCAAGAACATAATTGCCAGCCAGCTTCCAAACTTTCAGGACACCTTCCATGCACCCAAACTGTTAGTCAGCTAGTGCCAAGCTGAGTAAAATTTAAGTTTTGGTGCCAAGCCCTTTAGAGCTTTCATGCCAATACAGAGAGGGAGACTAAAGCCCTCAGAAGGACAGTGCTAGGAAAATAATAATAATAAATGTCCACACTCTGGCATAAAAACATAAAAAAATAAGGGATGGAGAGAAGGAGTTGCAACTGCAGCAGTGATCATTGTAAGTTTACTTAAACAACTGCAATATTGGGGAGTCCACCTCTACAAAGGGCCAGTCACAAGTGGAGTCCCTCGGGGATCAGTCCTTGGACCGTTCCTTTTTGGCATTTACTTCTCTGAAGTCAAGGCCAATGTCAGTGGTCTCTGGCTGGCTAAATTTGGAGATGATTGCAAATTAGGACCTGTCACTGAATCCCACACTAACACAAATGTTCTCCAGCAGGGGCTAACACAGACAAATAATTGGTGTCAGAAACACGGACTAAAACTAAATGCCAAGAAATGCATAATAGTATCCTTCAGGAAGTCATCCACCCTGGTAACTATCATAATGATAATGCACCCCTTAGAGATGACCCAGTAGTCCTGGACTTAGGGACACACATAGATAGTAATCTAGCCTTTGACCATCATGTATCTACAGTAATGAGCAAATCATTCTATGTCCATAACTTATAAACAAAGGTATGGCATCTAAGTCCAAGAAAGTCATTGTTCTACTGTATTCAGCAATCATCAGATCTATCATTGAGTGCAATGCCCCATTTGGTATGTACCTAACCAGGCATATCCAACAACTGGAACATCCACAGAGGTCGCTCACTAAAAGAATACAGGGCTTAAGTAAAATGTCCTCTGCAGACTGCCTCAAGGCTCTATCCCTGTATTCTGTTTCTTACAGGCTTTTGAGAGGAGATCTATACCTGACATACAGGGCATTGTCAGACCCCACTCTGGTGGACCTCTTGCATATCCACAAAACAAACAGCACCAGAATTACCCATTCTAAACACTTAAACAGTGCCTGTGATATAAATAGGACCTGCTGAAGAGACAGGTATGTATCCCAGAAATTACCCTGCCTCTGGAACAGGCTCCCCATCCATTTGAAGCAAAGTTCTTCCTAACCCAATTCAAGTGCAACTTGGACAATTGGATGGGGAACAGGAAATTCATCCCTGGTTTAGCACCTATGTCTCTAATGGACACAGGCAACTTGTAAATGGTTCATCTCGCAGGCCCCAGCTTGTAAATGTTTAATCTCCCAAGCCCCTGCTTTCACTTAACAAGGGTATCAGAACTTGTCAGAGATTTGGGATGCATGCCTAGCTTAAAAAGGTCCTTGTGGTCATTAGCCTAGTAAAGACCTATGAACCTATTTGATCTATGCTGCAGTAGCCTAAGTTATATAGATTACCATAACTTTTCTTAAGTTTTTATTGGATTTTCAATTTGTAAATTAATCACAACAATATTTACAGTCAGAGACTCACACACAAAACCTAAACTTCATACACAAAAGAAAAAACAACTATTCACAGGAATGTCCATTAACGATTAAGTCATTCAAGGTATCATACATTACATTAAATCTAAAATGCAGTTATTTTTCCTTGGCAAACAGATCTCTAAGTTTTGTCCATATATTGTAGCAAGAGGTAATCCTGATTGTTCTTGACGTAATTGTAATGATCTCCAGGTGACAGGCTTCAGTTGCAATATTTATAAATTCTTTGAAGGAGGGTATAGATTTGTTCTTCGAATTCAAAGTTATAACCTTTCTTGCTATAGATAGTATAGACCACAAAATGTGATATTTCATTTTTTTAACACATATAGGAATAGGAGTGTTACAAAAAATTATTGATTTAGATAAAACAAATTTATCTCCAAAAAAGCCTGTAAAAAGAAATTAATGTTATTCCAATAAGGTGTTAAGACAGTACAGTAGAAAAACATGTGTTGTCAATCCGCTTTAAGTTCTTGATTACATCTCCAACAAACTTGTTTCTGCTTGAACATTAATTCACTTTTATGCGGTATGAATAAATATCCATGCAAAAATGTCCAAGTAAAGAAATTCCATCTAAGAGATGAAGTTGTAAGTTTAGAAAATATTAGAATTGTTTTTTATCTTCTTTACTTGGAGGTCTATTATTAATTTGGACAAAATAGTTCCAATAATTGCCATTGCAACTTTTTGTTTCTCTCCTCACACCTCTATATAATTTGGATAAGAGACCCTGTCCCAATGTGTTTTGTCGCATTAAGAATATGAGATATTCAATTAATTTTGGGATATGATTTTTTATCCTTGTTTGCACTAACTTAATTTCCCCTACTACATGTTGTCAGCAGGACTGTACATCTAGCCACATGTCTTTATCTAAATTATATATGTTCTTAATATAATCAACAAAATGTAGCTTTTCATCTTTCATTAATTGAAACCAATATAGCAGATTTTTCTCTTTAAATGTGATCATTATTTCTAACTTTGAAGTGGAGATGTTATTTTGGGTATATGCCATAGGAAATATAAGGAAGATCCATGCATTATATGCCAGGTTTCTATATATAACATTTTTAAAAGTGTTTAATATAGCAGAAATGAAATAGGAGTCACTTGTTTGGTGACTTTTTTCCTATAAGTTAATTCTTTAATAACCAATGTAGATTGTTTAGTATGATATAATTATTAGAATATCTATTATGTTTAGAGTTTATAAAAATATTTCCTAAAAACTCTTTCCACCTAGCTGTATAAGTGTTATTAATCCAAAAATACATTGTTTTTATAATTTATGATAACGAACATAATTCTAGATCTGGTAGTTCTATCCCTCCTGCCACCCAGTCTTTCATCTGATGGTTTAAAGCAATTCTTAGTTTATTGGATACTAGAAAAATCTCAAAATTAAAGAGTTAAATTCTTTAATACAGCTTTTTGTGTGTGGGGGGGGGTAATGCTAGTGATAGTATAATATATAAGATTTTAAGATAATCATTTTGATTATAGATAACCTCTCTTCTATCATGAATAAATTTTTATTCCATTTGTCCATTAGATTTTTATATTGTTTATACCGTTAGTATAATTATACTTTATTATTTCTTTAATGTTATCTGTTATAATTATTCCTAAATAATTTATTTTCTTCTCTTTGACAACATATTTAATTAATTTATTTTTGATTCTATTCTTATTTGTATTTATAGGTAGGATGTTTGTTTTGACGTCATTAAATGTTAAACCAGATTTTTTTTAAATACATCTATTGCTAAGAAAACTGCATATAGAGAATGATCATTGTCATGTAATAACAGTAGGATATCATCAACAAACAGCTGAATTTTAGAGTTTAAATTCTCATTTATGTTAATACTGTTTATGTCTATATTTGAGCTGAGAAAATAAATTAGTAAATGGTTCCATAATCATGGTAAAAAACAGAGGTTAAAGAGGATATCCTTGTTTGGTTCCTTTCAAAATTTCTATAGAATCAGAAGTAAAAATACTTATTTTAACATATGCAAAACAATCTTTATAAAGAAGATTAATAAGATGTGTGAAGTTACTTGAGAAATTATACATTTCTAAAACCAGCAAGAGATATTTCCAGTTTACCAAATCAAAAGCACTATTAATATCAAGAATCATTAATGTTAAGGTCTCTTTTGTTTTATTTGCATAGTCAATTATTATGATTATTTTTTTAATATTATCATGAGTATTTCTGTTTAAGATAAAGCCAGTCTGACCTTCATCAGCAATGGAGGATAGGATATATTTTATATCTATTAGCATGAATTGCCATGAACAATTTAGAATCTACATTTAAAAGTGAAATTGGCCTGTATGAAGAGCATTCAGTAGGCTCTTTGTCAGTCTTTAAAACTGGAAAGATAAGGGTATATTTCCAGGAAGGAGAAACTTTAGCTGGGTCCTTGACTATAGAAAAAAAATTGTGTAATATGTCTAGGGCTTCTTTGGGTGACAGCTTATAAAGTTCAGATATAATACTGTCATTACCTGGTGCTTTATTAGGTTTCAGTTTATAAATTTCAGTTTGAAGTTCAGACATAGACATCAGTTTGTCAATTAATTTCATTTGGTCATCAGATAGTTTAGTTTTTATATTTTTTAATAAATATTTTAATTATTTCTTTTGGATCTGTTAATATATTATTTTGATTGGTTTTATTATAATAATCTCTGTATTCCTATAGAATAGCTTTTATTTCTGTTACTTTTCTTTTCTTCACAAAGACCAGCCGGAGAGTACAAGACACCAAACACCATCCAAACTGTTGCACTTTAAAGACGGTCACCACTTAGAACAAAAATAAACCTTTATTTACATAAAGTGCTTTTCATCTCACTATTAGCGAGACTTCTTCACACAACACTAACAACCAACCTAAACCTTTAAATACATGATTAAAACTAATTATTAATTGATTAATAGATAAAACAATTATTTGTTGAAACAATTATTAAAATGATTGAAACAATTAAAACACTTATCCCAACCACCAATCGAGCACCCAGTAATGTTTTTTTCAAAACTGTTACATTCAATCATTTGATGAATAATGAATCAATTTACCACTGCTATAAACACTGATCATCCTATGATTCATAACAGTTCATCCAACCTATACCTGATAAATTAAGGTACACATATCTAATTACCTTGCTATTAACAACTATAAAAACCTCTATATAAATATACAGTTTTGAAAAAAACATTACTGGGTGTTCAATTGGTGACTCTACCAAAAAGATATGCTTTAGTGCATCCCATAAATACATTTTTGAAGTATCTTCTATATTATTAATTTGTATAAAGGAAAGGATTTCTTTAATAAAAAAAGTTCTTAAATTCTTTTAAACAAGTTATATATGTGGGTAATCTTCTGATTTTAACATTATTATTAGATTTCAAAAACAGCATAAAGGTAATTACATTGTGATCTGAAAACAGACAGGTTACCTTTTTTGACTTAGCCTAGTGTATCAGTCAAAACTTAAATATGTGAGCACTTTTGTACACTCAACTCAAGTGAACTTCTTCAGACCTGCAGAAGTGCACTTGTTTTGATTGTACGAAAGTGCTCACATATTTAAGTTTTGGTTTGCCTCTGAAGCTGTGGGCCTTTGTTATTTATTTTATTAGTGCTGTATATGTTGTTTTTTCACTAGTGTATCAGTCAGGTCATTAGAGACATAAACTCTGTCAATTCTGGATTGGGTTCCGTGTCTATGGGAATAGTGGGTAAAAAATAATGAATTTGATTCTGAAAATTCATTTATGTCTCTAAGATGAAACAATTCAGTAAATTTTAACAATCCCTTTGCAGATGCCTATATTCTCATTTTACCTGTTGTGTAAGTATCACTTGGTGACAATATACAATTAAAGTGCCCTGCTAGAATGATACTGCCTTTTGAGTTTTGAATTACTTGTTCTAGATGTTGGTCAGCTGTTTTAATTCCTATTCCAGGAATCCAATACAAGTTAATATGAGTTAATATCATATTACTACACTTTATAGTTACAGTATAAAGCATACCATTATCATCTTGATATGTTTCTGTAACCGTAGGCAAAGGCAGTGAATTTTTCCATAATACAGCAACCCCCCTTTTTATTATATTGTGAACTGGATAATACAATGTAATTTTTACTATTTAGTCTGTCTATGTCTTCTGTTAATAAGTGTGTTTCCTGTAAAAAAAATAACTTGAAAATTAAACAACTTCAAATAGCTCTTTAAGCTATCCCTCTTGTATCCATTATTTAATTCATTGATATTTATGGAAATACAGTTAATAAATGCCATCTGTCCTACTAATCTAAACTATACATGCACTCCTCATACATAATGACACTCTGTTAGTAAAGAACTGCTTAGTAATCATGTGAATATTAACATTTGAAGATTTGATCAGACATAAAATAGTTAGTGTTGTGGACACTCATAAAAAGCTAAAATACAATTATCATTAAATATTTGCTTTTAAAATCCCTCTTACTCCCTGGAGTCTAACAATCCTTGCTTGAATAGTCTAACCATCCAACCAAACACATCCATCCAATACTCTGACAAAAAAGTCTACTCTACTACAATCAAATATGATGCCATTAACAGTAAAATAAAGATGAACCTGTATCCTTTAAAGCATTGTTAATATATAATAGTAGAACAATTATTTCACATCTTAACTTGTTATTTAATGTATACATTCTCCAGTTTTATGTGTTCATTAAAGTGTTAAAGATATGCTTATATCTCTTATTTTTCCTTATCTATGTATAGTTTTGAAATGTATCAACTAATAGCATAAAATATGAAAGACTGCTGCACAACAATTTAAAATGTTTTGTGATGTTTCCCACCATATGACTGATATACATTCAGACCCTTCTATCCCCTCTTTATAAGATTATATTAAAGTAAAAGAATAGTTGTTCTACAATGTTAAAACAATATTTCATTATTTGTTTATATTCAGTAGTTTATTACTGTAATTTAAAGCCTCCTGTGTTATTTCTGTCACGTATACAGTTTATTGTTTCTTTTGCTTTATGTATGAGACTTTTGAGCGAACTGACAACATTTTCATATCATGTATGTCAAGCCTCAAATCATAAAGCTCTAAGCATTTTATATATATATATATATATATATATATATATATATATATATATATATTCATTTTACTATTTGGATTAATAGTAACTTACACAATAAGATTGGACACCCTTTGTTAAGGGCTTTAAAGTAGCTGATAAATAGTTGGCTGGTGGCAGTAATAACTACATTATAGTCTGGGCAAAAGGGGGCACAGCTAGTAAACCTGTAACAGCCTTTCCCAGGTGTGTGTGTGTGTGTGTGTGTGTGTGTGTGTGTGTGTGTATAAATCAAATCTCAAAGAGTGTATGTGTGTCAGCTACTTGGGCAGGGACACGAAGCACTGGTTGGATAGAGAGGGTGCTGGAGGTCTTGGTTTGGCCACACAGCTGAGATCTCAACTCAATAGCTGTGCCAGTGGGGAGTCTTACTGGGGATGTGGAGAATGAGGGAGAAACCAGCCTCAGAGTGAGTGTGGTCTCTGTGTGCTCTTAAGGGAAATTGCATTTTACTGTGTGTGTACTTGTCATCCTCCCAATGTACGTACCCCACTGGTGTTAGTGGTGAGGATTGAAGCTCCTTGATTACTTTACTTGATTCCCTTGACTCCCAGTGCTAGACAGAGGTCAGCCTTTGTGACATCTTTCAGCTTGTATGAGTTCAAGAAGATGTTCTTTGGGATGAAAAATGCCCCAATGACTTTACAGATACTGGTAGATCATATCCTAGCAGAAGCAGGAGAGTTCACCCTTGCTTACCTGGATGATATTGCCATCTACAGCCATCGCTGACCACCTTCAGCATGTCAGAAAAGTGCTGGGCAGACTAAAGAGAGCAGAGTTGACCATTAAGCCCAGTAAATGGCAGGTGGGTATGACAGAGGTCTTCTACCTGGGACATAGAGTGGGGAGTGGTAAGATTTGAACAGAACCTGCCAAAGTGGAAGCTATACATGCATGGCCTGAATAGCTTCCACTTTGCTAGGTTCTGTTCTAATCTTCTACCTGGGACATAGAGTGGGGAGTGGTAAGATTAGAATAGAACCTGACAAAGTGGAAGCCATTCAGGCAGGGCCTGCCCCTGTTCCCAAAATGCTGGTGAGGGCATTCTTAGGGAGAGCAGGGTACTACAGAAAGTTTGTCCCCAGTTATATTACCATAGCTGCTCCCGTCATAGACCTGACAAGTAAAAACAAGCCAGATAAGGTAGTGTGGACCCCAGCATGTGAGCAGGCATTCCAGAAGCTTAAAGGAGCTTTGGGAGAACCCCCTGTGTTAGCCAGGCCAGATTACAGCAAATAATTTGTTGTGCAGGTGGATGGTTCAAACCATGGGGTTGGGGGCTGTACTCAGGTTTCCTCAGAGGGAGAAGAGCACTCAGTAGTATATCTCAGTTGTAGGCTCCAACCCATGAAGGAATGCTATGCAGCTGTAGAAAAGGAATGTCAAGCCATAGTGTGGGCACTGCAGAAACTTCAGCCTTATCTGTATGGAAGGAAGTTCACTGTAGCTACAGACCACAATTCCTTAGCATGGCTACATCAAGCCAGTCAGCAAAAGTTACTAAGATGGAGCCTAGGGATGCAGGCACATGATATGACAATGCAGCACTGCAGTGGGGCTAGCAATGCCAACACAGATGCACTCTCAAGACAGGGAATGGCTTAAGGTATTCCCATATAGGCTCAACCCTGTCAAGCAACACTTCTCAAGGGTCACTTGAAAAACTAGCTTGAGTCTTCGAGGGGGGTGAAATGTCATGAAAGGAGACACTGCCAGCCCAGCTAGCTGGGATGTTTTAAGTGGTTGTGTGTCATTTGTGAATGTCAACATGCTCATATAAGATGCTTGTATTACAGATCTATTATAACTGTATGTCATATTGTACAGACATGTGTGCTGAAGAGATATTTTGTAAAGTACTGAGCAGAAATGTATATGCATTACTGTAACTGTTTAGATGTATATATTTTAATAGGGGAGGCTGAAACACAGGAGATTAACTTGCAAAACTTCAAAAGAATATTTGAAATTAAATTACTTTATGGCTGGGCCATAAACAAAAGAGATGCTATCTTTCAGTTTCAGTGCAACAGGAGACATAATGTATAGAACTAGAAGTTTTTTGCATTGTCTTTAAATGTGGAGGAATGTAAATTATTTTACGGCTTCCACCATTTGTCAAAAGATCTGAGGTCTATGTATTTTCACAGGTAGATGTTAAATGCTGCCAGCTGCAGTGGAGGTTTTCACCTGGGATAGTCAGATGACAAGAAGTGATATGATTGCTGCAAGCTATCCCAGCAGTAATATTTGAAATATTAATTTACAAACTTTCTGAGAGAGAGAGATTGAGCATTTTGTATTTTGTCTTTGACCTGACAGGAACATCCACTTATCACTTCTGCCTGCTTGTTGCTCTGTAAGTTAACTAGAATATAGTAATTCTCTTAGATTCAGTCAGGAATATAATGAAATATAGCTTAGATTTTCTTTATTTATTTGAGACTGTCCTGAAATGTTGTTTTAAATATTTCCTGTGATTTTGAACTCTGATGTAACTGTAATTATTTACTGAGTATTATCTTGTTCTTTTATTATTTATTATTAAATATATTTAAATCTTTCATTGAGGCTGATATTTGTGAGACATATTTAAGTTCTTAAAGCACTGGCATATTTATTTGGTGACACTGTGGGCCACTCCTAATAGCTTTGTTCTTGGTCAAACTACCATTTGGATTAACAGTAACATTACACAGTAAGAGTGGACACCCTTTGTTAAGGGCTTTAAAGTAGCTGATAAAGAGTGAGTTGGTGGCAGTAATAACTACCTTATAGTCTGGGCAAAAGGGGGCATAGCTAGTAAAGCTGTGCCAGTCTTTCCCAGGTGTGTATATAAATCAAACCTCAAAGAGTGTGTGTGTCAGCTACTTGGGCAGGGACATGAAGCATTGGTTGGACAGAGAGGGTGCTGGAGGTCTTGGCTTGGCCACTCAGCTGAGATCACAACTCTATAGCTGTGTCAGTGGGGAGTCTTATTGGGGATCTGGATAAGGAGGGAGAAACCAGCCCCAGAGTGACTGTGGTCTCTGTGTGCTCTTAAGGGAAATTGCAATTTACTGTGTGTGTACTTGCATCCTCCCAATGTACTTCACCCACTGGTGGTAGTGGTGAAGATTGAGACTTCTTGATTACTGGGCCAGTGGTGGGGCATAACAACAACTACTATCAACCTTCAAATGCTTGCTTTCAAATATATTTATTTATAAATGTATTCAAATGGATTTCACAGTATGTGTAACATTATAATTGTTTCCCTTCTTTAATGCCAGTTCATATGTTTAACTGTAGTTGCAGTAAAATTTGAGCTAATGCATATTTAAAAGGTTCTGCCTTTTATTCAAATTAACCTTTTAAAACTGCATGTGAATCAGAGTCTCTGAACATGAACAGCTCTGTTGTCTTGTTTAGGTAGAATTCCAATTGAACTCTAGCTGTTTATCAGAGAAAGCTTCCTGTGTTCTAAATGAAGTAAAAAAGTTCAAGCTATGAAGAGAGGGACTTCATATTTAACTACCACAAAAGCATCTCATATAGGGACAATTCATCAGTCACAACAATTTCCATATCTTTCATATTGAACCTGAACATTTCATCAATGAATACAGACTATTTCAAAGCCATTTATAGCTTCACAATCTCTGCACTGTTAAACAACATCAGAACACACATCCATAACAACTGCAATCACCCCCTCCCCAGTCCAGTACATCATAAATCAGTCTGTTAAATAGAACAGTAACATATTATCTAAATCTATGCACTAATATGACAAGCAGCTTTTAGGTTTTACTATTAATTTTAGTGAAACAGCTTTTCTAATGTTACTGTAGTTAATGATTACATTGAGTTGCTTCCACGCTTAGGTGAAGAAGTTTATCTGTCATTTCTTTTAGTATACCATTTAAGTAGAAGTTGTAATTTAACACTGTTAAAGTCTTTTCTATTTTATAACAAGAAAGTATGAGGTGTTGCTCATAGTGTATGTTTCCCTTTAGTAGGTATCTGCAGTTTATATGAATTGAACAGCTTTAAATTCAACTATGTGTTAAACTGCAGCCATTTTCTAGTTCAGATATAAAGTATGCATTGCTTCCTGAGTAAGCAATTCTGTATGCAACCCTTCAGATCATATACAAGTATAAATGCTGTATGCTTCATTTAAGGGAAACTAATAATATTTTGTCATGACTTATTAAAAGGATTCTTAATTATCTGTAAATTAGGCAAGCATAAGACAAAAAAAGGAATTCAATTGCCTTACATTGGTAGACCGCTTGTTGATTTTCTGATTCCTATTTATGTTATAGTTGAGTATGTTGCCATTTCATGTTTTGCTTGTAAAAATATGTAAATAAGTAAAACTAAGCTTGTTTACATAAAAAGGAAAAACAATCCATGACATCTTGTTATTTCTTTTGTAAATAAAGAAAAGGGAAAAGGAGAGCTCTTTATTTTCCCCTTAATTTCTTCTTTTTCTCATTTGTCTTATTTCCATTGTCTCCATTTGTCTTTTTAAGGATATAATGGACCAGTCCATATCCTCTGGTTGCTCAAAAATTTGTTAGTTTGTTAATATGACAATGCAAGGTCAAGATCCTTGAAGAATTTAACCCCATTAGAAAGGAAAATCTTCAGTCTGGACGGGAGCAGTAAATGTACTTTTATCTCCTTTTTCTTGCATTCTCTCATAAAGGGAAGAATTGTTTCCTTTTGGATATCACTGTTGCTGAATAGTCATTATCAAAATGAATAATATTCCTTTCTGCTTTAACTGGTGACTTAGCCCAGGCAGTTTTAAGTACCAGTTCTTTATCCTGAGATTAAATAAATGTAACCATGATGGACCTCTGGGAAGTACTGGACTTTGATACAGGATTTAGGAGAGATATATGTGCTCCCTCTATACCAAAAGAGAGAGCTTCAGGCAAATCTAAAGTTTTAGAGAACCAGGTAGACAAGAAATTATCCATATTGTTACGTTCTCTTCCTTCTGGTAGACCAAAAATACAAATGTTGTTCCTACAGGACCTGTTTTCAAGGTTATCTATTTTGACTAGTAAATAGTTGTTCTGTTTTAAGAGGAATTCAATATTATTCTCCCCTTCACTTAGTCGTCCTTCCGTATCATTCAAGGAGTCTTCAATGCTGGAAATCGGGTTTCTCTGTAACTGCAGAGCTTCATTAATTTGTTCTATTTGTTTGCAAGAGTTTTTCTTAAAGTCATCTATTTTGGTGTCCAATCTATCTATTTTCAAAGATAATTATTGAATATTAGTCAGTAATGACTGAAGCCCTTGTCTGAATACAGAGTCTTGAGATGTTGCTTTTGTATAACTCACGGTGCTGCAGGATACAGTGAAGAAATTTTATCTCATAGATTTTGACAGGAAAATAGTTGAATTTTAAGAAAATATTGTGATATAACCATTTAGGACACCAAAGTTTGTCATAATGCACTTACTTGAGTTGTTTAGAATTATTTAGAAATAAAATTCCCTGTCATAAATATATGTAGTAGCAGAGCAGAAGAAAAGTGCTGCTGTCCTAGTCTCATCCTGGGCCATAGCCCCCAGATTACCATAGCTGTGACAGACTAGGAGGAGGAAGGATGAGTGTCTAGGAGCCCCTGGAGAATGGTCATAGCAAAGTCTCTCTTAGACCTGGAGAAGGTATCTAGCTTATAATGCTTTGTAAAAGTATGCACAGAGGACAAAGTTGTTGTATCTATAATTCTAGTATCCAACCCTTTTCAAAAAGCTATAGAATAATCCAAGGCCCTGGTAGAATAAGCCTTAACCCTGCCTGGAATAAGTTTGTTGTGGTGGGTGTAACAGGAAGTAATAGTATGAGACAACCATTTGTAAACAGTCTGCTTTGACACTGGTTGTCCTTTCTTTTTACCTTTACATGAAATGAACAACTGATCTGTTTTGACAGATCCAAGGTATGAAGTAACCTTTCTCGCTCATTTTTAGGTTCTGGAAATAAGATAGCAAGATGGATAGTTTGGCTTAAAGTAAAGCTGGATTTCACTTTAGTTATAAAAGAAGGATTAGTTCTCATAGAAACACTATATTTTTGAAAAATTAATTAAGGCTGACCTTAATAAGAGCTTGAACCTCAGATACTCTTCTTGCAGAGGTCAGAGTAATGAGTAAGTTTTTCATGTCAAGAACCTCTAGTCACCCTGATGAGCTGGTTCAAATGGAACAAGAGTTAGTTTAGCTAAAACAAAGTTAAGATCCCGTGGAGGAGCCACCTGTTATATAGAAGGCTTCTTGTGAAACATCCCTTTCAAAAACATTTACACACAAGGCTGAATTTAAAAAAGGGGGGGGTCATGGGCAGACACACTGAAATGGCCAACCTTTGTCAGGGAGTAAGGCAGACCACAGGACCATAGGATAGCAACTCACACAAATAGTATAGGTTCATAGGTTCATAGGTTCATACTAGGCTATCTGCCCGAGGGCATTTACAAGCCTAGCCCATCGTTTTGTGGCTTATGCCACCCCTTTAGTATGGGGAACTATACCCATTATTTTGCTGTGCCTCTGTCGAGCAGTGACACTGAGGTAATCCCTGGGGTATATCTGCGATCTCCCATCCATTGGTCAAGATTTCTCTTGAACAAGGCCAGCGAGGTGCTCTGCCTCACATGTACCGGGATTTTGTTCCACAGCATAGGAGTCTTTGGGTGATGAATCTATCCCTCCAGCACGCCCTATTAATAGCCGTGTCAAGGTTTAAGTCTCCCGCCCTTGTGGCTCTGATGGATCTAGATTTTTGAGGTGAAGCATATTCATCAAATCTGGGTTTGACATGGCCTTGTATGTTAGGCAAAGGTCACCTCTGAGCAAGCGTGTTTACTGAATAGAGCTGGAGTTCTTTCAGTCGGGCAGCATAGGACAGATTTTGAGACCCTTTATCCTTTTGGTGAGGAACTTTTGTGGCCTCTCCAGCTGCTGCAAGTGTCGGGTCAGATACATTCCGAATGGGGCATTGTACTCAATCATTGGTCTGATGAGTGATGAGTAAATGGAGACTATGACCTCCCTTGATCTAGATGAGAATCCCTTCATGATAAGGTGGGCAATGTAGAAGGTCTTCCTAACTACTTTAGCTACATGGGTGTCGAATGACAGACTACTATCAACCTGGCTCCCCAGGTCCCTGATAACTTCTTCTGTGCTCAGTGGATTGCCACCTATTTGGTAGCTAGGGTAACCTTGTTTTTCCCGAAGGGTATGACTATGTATTTTTGGCATATAACTTTAGGCCGTGGCTGTGGCACCAGTAATCCGATTGTGTGAGACCCTTCTGAAGGATATCTGTGTCAGATGTGTTTTCTACTATGGCCCAGTTTGCAGTCATCTGCAAACTTTGTCAGCCATAACCCTCCTGTGTTTGCTTGTACTGGAAAAGTAGATGCCAAACAAGAGTGGGCCCAGGACTGAGCCCTGTGGGACACCACTTGTGACAGGCTTTGAGTCTGACATGGCGCCAGCAACTCTGACCCTGTGGGTTCTGTCACTCAGTCAGTTTGCAACCCATCTTGTGATGTATGGGTTGACATTTAAGCTGATGAGTTTTTCAATGATACCCGAGTGGGGTATTGTATCGAAGGCCTTAGCCAGATCGAGGTAGGCTGTATGGACTGCCTTTCCCTCATCAATGGCTTTGGTGACTGTTTCGAAAAAGTCAACCAAGTTTAAAAGGCATGATCTGCCTTTGACAAAGCCAAACTGGGTTGGATCCAAAGTCTGCAAATTCCCTATGTCTTTATTTATGAGGTCCATTATGATCCTCTCCATGGCTTTGCAGATAAGGCTTGTCAAGCTAATGGGCGGTAATTTCCAGGGTCGGTGGAGGCACCGCCTTTGTGAAGTGGTACCACAGTTGCAGTGCGCCACTCCTGGGCATGTATCCAGAGGTAAGACTTTGATTAAACAGCTGTCCTAGCTGTGGGTTTAATTCCTCATTGAGTTCATGGAGCACACAGCCGGGGACACCATCAGGTCCCATGGATGCTGTGTTTTTTGCTTTGGAGAGAGCAGTTCTCACTTGGGCGCTGGAGATGTTTGGGGGCTGCAATCGTTTGGTATAGATATCTCTCCTTTTGGGGAGGGGAGAAGTTTGCACTGAACCTGTCAGCCAGTATGTTGGCAATGTCTGTAGGATCAGTAATCTTCACATCATTTTGAACTAGCTCTGAGCATATCTGGGAGTTTCCTCCCAGGTTTCTAATATAGCTAAAGAAGGCCTTATGATTTTCTTTTGAGTCTTTAGCTATTTTTCTCTCGAAATTTGCTTTGGATGATTTTTTGAGAGCTCTTAGTTTTTACTTATAGTGATCAAGGGTGTCTTACCTTTTAAGGATTTTGCTCTATCTTGTTGTAGCTTCCTCCTTTGTTGTAGAGTTTGTTTATGGCTGGGGTCCACCAGACTGGACGCTTGCCTTTGGTACAAAAAAGTCTTTGTTTTGCTTGGGATTGCCTTATCCATGCAGTCCTGCAGGTGCTGGTAGAAGGCATTTGTAAGTGATTCAGCGGCTTGAGTACTGTTTTCCCGCTCGGGGCCTTAAAGGAGACCACACTAGTCTTTAGAAGTGTGAAGTCGGCTTTTGAGAAGTTCTTTACTGTGGTCTTTTTTATTTCAGGTGGGGTGGGATGAGGACCTCCAGCGAGATTAGTTTGTGGTCTGATCTCACCAGTGAGGGGTACACCTCCGGTGTTGAACATTGTGCTCCCATGTTCGTGATGATGAGATCAAGTATGTTATCTCCTCTTGTGGGGATGGTGACTAGTTGTTCCATGGCATTTGAGTTTATGAATTCCAGGAACTTTTGGGCTAGGGTGTTTGGGCTTGAGTAGTGTTCCCAGTCTATATTAGGGTAATTGAAGTCACCTAGTATGATGGTGTTTGGTGATACATTTATCCCCTCTAGTGTTTTCAGGAAGGCCATGTGAGGTTCCTGAGTTTGTGAGGGTGGCCTGTAACATGCTACAATTTGCAGAGCAGTCTTGCCTATGGTTAATTGCACCTGGATGGTCTCCGATGCATCGTGCATTGCCACCAGTCTTGAGGTGTGGGTGTCCTTGATGAATATGGATACCCCTCCTTTCTTGGTATTGTCCGGATTTTGGGGCCGGAACGCATGATATGAGGTAAAACCTGATAGCTGGGGTGCACTCAGGAGCCTTGAACCAGGTTTCTGTCACAGCACAGACATTGATGTTCTCCATACTGAGAAGGGCCTCGAGTGCGTGCATTTTGAGATTTAGACTTCTGGCATTGAGCAGCATTACCCTTAGTTTTTTTCCTTTTTGTGTTCTAGGGTGGTAGGTTTAGAATTTGAGCCTTGCCTAAAAAGGCACTATGGGGTGGCAAGAGCCTTTGCCAATATCTGGAATCCCAGGGTGACAGGTGCAAGCCGTCCCTTGAAGCAGCGTGGCTTGTCCAGCATGTCATCCCAGGCAGACAGACACTGGATCCCCTTTGAATGACACCAGTGTTTAAGCCAATTGTTAAAGCTGATCATCTTATCTCTGTATTGTGGCATCATTCTTGGTGAAGGTAGGATACTGCTCAAGGTCAGGGTCATACCTGCCTGGGCTACATAATCAGAGAGCTCCTCAATGTCTCTTTTCATGTAGTCCAAGGAGGTACGTCTCAGGTCGTTTACACCAGCATGGACAATGACTGAGTCATATTTGTACCTGCTGTTGAGAGACCTGAGTGCTTGCGTTATGTGGCGGATTCTAGCGCCCGACAGGCAGCTTACTGTGACCTTCTCCTTACTCAGTCTGGTGAGCAGGACGTCAGTGTGTCTGACTATGGAGTCACCAATGACTAGTGTGTCTGGCATTGTGTTTGGCCTTAAGGGCTGTGACTGTTAGACACTCTGACTGTGAGGTCTATGTGTTGCAAGTGTTGTGTTCTGAGGTGGTGGTTGTTTGGGTGTCTGCTTTGGTGGCCTCTGCTGTTTTGGTAGATTTTTGATCAGAGCCTCCGAATATGTCTTTGTGTGTTTATGTGTATGATTTGAGGTTGTAATGGTACTATGTGAGACTGGGTCTATAGTGTGTGTGGTAACCTTCTCCTCCTGACTGGTCATGCCAGTCCTATGTTGAGAGAGCTCAGCCTCCAGTTTGGCCGTATAGTTACATCTCTCGCATGTATTTGTGTTTTGTGGGAGGAGGAGAGGGTTGTCTGTGTACATGAGGCAATTGTAACATTGCCTCAATATTCCCAGGTTCACCAGCTGAGCAGGAGAGGACACTAGCAACTGATCCCTCGACATGCTAGAAGGAATAGACAAAAAAAACTTTAAAAAAGATTCCAGGGGACGTGGGTGACCGAGAAATGGGGGGTTGCCTTTTTGGGGTACTATCTATGACAAGAGTGCCGTATCAAGGTAATAAGTACTGTAGGAGCAAGTGCTACGTTTAAAAGATAGAGAATAGTCTACTTGGAGTCAAGTAGAGATGATCTTTTTAATTATAGGATACGCTGATTAGATCAGTAGTATAGTTCGAGGAAGGTAGTTTTAAGGGAAAGAGCAACACTTGTCCTGAATGGGTGCTTGTTCTTTTGTTAGCACCAACTAGAAAACTATCTATTTTCTAATATACAATTTTCTAGGAGCAGGCTTTGCTGCCTCCATTAATAAAAAGGGTGCCTAAAAGATATTAAGATCCTGTCATCCAGGCAGTCAGTTTCAGTGTTTGGAGTAAGGATGTATCAAACACTCTTGGTCTTGTGTGAGTAAATCCAGTTTGAAAGAAAGCTTGTGGTAGTTGTCCCTGGCCATTGCCAGAAGAAGGTCGAATCTGTTGCCTGGGTCAGAAGGGAGTCAACACAGTGATCTTTGGGGTGTCCTTTGGAATCATCAGAAGTACCCTTGTTATTAGTGGAAATGGTGAGAAAGCATACAGAAACATTCCTATCTAAGGGAAAGAAAATACATTTGACTTTCAGGCCTTCTTGCATGCAGTCATGGGTCAGAATTTTGACGATTGTTTACAGAGGTGGAAAAAATACTTAGTTGAAGTGTTCCCAAGAGATGGATCAAATCTTAGAAAACCCTCTAATTCAGCTTCCATTCATGATGGTTTTCCCAGGTCTTGCTCAGCTTGTCTGCCACACAATGTTATTCTGATGAAATGTAAGATGCCTATAGAGTGAGATTGTTCTGAAAAGCTATATCACAGGCTACCATGGCTAGTCAGCACAGTGGGTAACAGATGGTTGTTCCCTGCTTTTTTATGTACCACATCACTGTGGTGTCATCTATAAACACTTTAGACATCATGGGACAGTAAATAATGCATTTTGCTCTGCCTTTTTTCTTCCAAAGACCCTTCACTTGTATCCCCACAGACACTGCTCTGCACGCAAATCCTGAGGCATCAGTTAAAACGGACTATATTGGAGCAGGAGAGGGAATGAGAGACCTGGATTCTGAGAGCTTGCATCTTTCACAAATCCTATCACTGGAATTTGAAAGGTCAATGGATGTTGGTGCTGCAACCCTAGAGATTACAGGTACCATTGTAACCTTCTCATATGGAGTCTTGCAAGTGGTATCATGAGGATCATCCTGAGGAATTCCCTTGCTGAGATGGAAGTCTGAGTGGTAAACTTCAGGGATAGATCTAAATACAGATCTATATTTTTTTCCTGTGGAGGAAAAGCTCTATGAACTGAGGTATCCAGCAGATGCAAACATTTTAGAACAGAACTCACCAGAGTGAAGTCCAAGGAAGCTCACACAAAATAACTATGTAAATTATAATAAATTCTTAGACACCATGCACCAGCAGACCTCAACTTTATGCAAAAAAATAAAACCAGCATAAACAATATTGAATTAGGTTAGGGAGAAACTCTATTTCAAGTAGATGAGGAGCTTGTTCCAGAGAACTGGTACTCTCTTAGATATATACCTGTCTCTATAGCAAGTCCTATTTATATTACTGGCAAGGTTTAAGTCTTTAAAATGAGTCATTCTGGTGCTGTTTGTTTTGAGGATATGCAGGAGGTCCATCAGAGTGGGGTCCAACAATGCCTTGCATGCCAGGCATAGATCTCCCATCAAAAGCCTTTAGAACACAAAATAGAGAGATAGGGCTTTGATGTGGTCTGCATAGGACATGTTATTTATCCCCTGTATTCTTTTAGTGAAGAACCTCTGTGGACATTCCAGTTATTGGATGTGCCTTGTTAAGTCCATAAAGGGGGCACTGTACTGAATGATACAGCTGATCAGTGTCAAATATAGGGGACTGCGGTGGTGCAGCGGTTAGCGTTGTCACCTCACAGCAAGAGGTTCTCCTGTTCGATTCTCGGCTGAAATGCCTTCTGTGTGGAGTCTGCATGTCCTCCCCATTGTCAAGTGACATCTAAAGACATCCAGGTAGGTGCATGTGTGAATGGGTGTGCCTTCTTTGAAGGTTGGGCATTGGGCTGGCAACTCAGCACCGTACAAATCCACTGCCAATCATTAGCGGACCAGAGTTCCACTGTGGTGACCCCTAACCAGGAAAAGCTGAAAGACTTTTTTATCAGTGTCAAATATAGGGGAACAATGATCCCTCTTGGACCTGGATGCTATACCTTTGCCTATTAGTTGAACACAGAAAGATTTCTATACCACCATAGACATGTAATGGTCACAGGCGTGATTACTGTCTATGCATGTCCCCAAGTCGCTGACTAGTGGATCGGCTTTTAGGGGTGCATTGTCAATAAGGTAGCAACCAGGGGTGGCTGACTTTCTAAAGGATACCATTATGCATTTCTTGGCATGTAGTTTTAGTCTATGCGTCTGACACCAGTTATTTGTCTGTGTCAGCTGTCCTTGGAGAACGTTAGTGTCAGTGGAGGATTCTTTGATTACTTCTAATTTTCAATCATCTTCAAATATGTTCAGCCAGAGGCCCATGGCATTGGCCTTGACTTCAGATAAATAGATGACAAAAAGGAGCAGTCTCAGGACAAGAACTAGTCACTTTGATAAACACCATTCAAGTAGTAGATAGCCCAAAGAGTAAGGTAAAGAATTGCTAATGTGTTCCAGACACAAATATCAAAAAAGACCTGAAATCTGCATCTATACAAGTAAGATGATTTGCATCATTTAAATCTGTGGTCACCAGAAAACTCAAATGGGGGGTAAAGATCAACAAGTTGAGAAGAGACAGCATTTCAACTCAAGCACTATCATTAACTGGTTCAGAAAAGAAATGTCTAGAGCTGGCCTCCAAGAAGCTTCTTTCTGTGGCACCAAAACCATCCTTGAATAAACTCCTTCCCCTAACTAAGAAGAAGGGACCACTTGTATCACTATCTGTACCAGCATATGCTGGATGACAAGAGGGAAAAGATGAGTTTGGTCTTGTATATATGAAGGAATACCCTGAAAAGGAGAGAGAGAGAGACACCCACTGCCATCTGTAACCTTGATGGATTACTCTCAGAACCCATGTGTCGGGTACAATCAGTAGCCAAAGACAGACATGAAGGTTTAGACTTTCTGAAAGAATTATAGGACTGCCAAGGTTGGAGGAGGGAGGAAAGTATATCATACAGTCATTTCGGGATATTAGACAGTTCTTTTTTCTGAGGGGTGTTGCTTTCTTTATGGAACATTCCTGCCAGTACATTTTAAACACATGCTCACCAGCAGATTGATGGGACTGTTTATTTTGCTTTTTATTGAAATTGAATGTGGGAGTATAATATTCCTTGGTAAACTTCGAGAAGGAGGACTGAAATATCTGAGACATTCCTTCAACCAGCTTCTCCTTCTCATCTTACTTTTTAATGACCGCTGCAACAAAAAGTCCAACGACTATTTCTCTATTCAAAATTTCATTTTTGACATCTGCTGGGAGGTTTTGTGAATGCAGCAAGTCAAACCTCTCCATAACAGTTTCAGCTTTAGCAGCCATGGAAGTGGTATCAGTTGAGTCATATAAATGTTTTAAATAATGAGTAGTGACTTGATTAGAAGTAGAAGCCAAATTACACAAAGCAGCTTTTTCCACACAAGAGGCAGCCAAAGCATTCCTCATATCCTCACAAGTGGCCAGAATAAACTTCAACATATGAGTCTGGTAAGTGAGAATTCTAAAAACAAGAGTCACAGAAATATACACATTTTAATCCCAAACTTATCAAAAGCCTTCCCATCCTGGTTAGAAGGAGATGGACTAGTATTAACAAAATGCATAGTAGCAGCTAAGTTTACTAAACCTGTAGCTTCTGGCTAATTTCTGGGATTAGTGCATAAAAAAACTTAAAATGCTGAGGGACCTTTTATAATCTATCTGCTTTTCTAAGGGGGAGCAGGCTGACAAAGAGAAAATTACAGTTACTTGCCTGTCGGGTGCCAGGATCTGCCACATAACGCATGCACTCATGTCACTCCACAACAGGTAAAATATAACTCTGTCAGTGTCCAAGTTGGAATGAATGACTTGAGACGTACCTATCTGGACTACATGAAAAGAGACATGGAAGAGCTCTCAGATCATGTAGCCCAGACAGGTATGACCCTAGCCCTGCAAAGCATCCTGCCATCACCCAGAATGATACCACAGTATAAGGTCAAAATGATTGACTTCAATAATTGGCTAAGCTTCTGGCGTCATTCAAAGGAGATCCAGTATCTGTCTGCCTGGGATGACATGATCGACAAACAATGATGCTTTGCAAGAGATGGCTTGCACCTATCACCCCTGGGATTCAGGTTATTGGCTAAGGATCTTGCCACCCCTATAGTGCCTTTTTTAGACAATGTTCAAAGGACAAAACTACCACAGTAACGAGTGCAAATAAGCAAAATCTGAAGGCAATGCCACTCAATCCTAGAAGTCTAAACCGCAGGATGCACTCTCTCGAGGCTCTACTAAAAATGGAGAAACATCGATATCTGTGCAGTAACTGAGACCTGGTTCAAAGCTCCAGAGAGTACCCCTGCAATACCAGGCTACAAGTCATACCACACTTTTCAGTCACCAAACTAGGACCAAAACACTAAAGGTGGAGGAGTGTCCATATTCACCAAGGATATTCACACCTCTAGGCTGGTTGCCCAACACAATGCATCTGAAATTCTCCAGGTGCAACTAACACTAGGTAAGACTGCAGTACAAATTGTAGCTTACTACATATCCCCCACCATGTCCCAAAATTATCGCTACACCTTTCTAAACATACTGGAAAATATTAAGATACAACCAGACACCCTAATACTGGGTGATTTCAACTACCCTGCCATTAACTGGGAAAACTACTCCTGTACCAACACCTTTGCTCAGAGGTTCTTCGAATTCATAAATTCCAGTGCCATAGAGCAACTAATTCAGAGTCCCACCAGGGGTACCAATATTCTAGACCTGGTCATTACCAACATGGGAGATTGATGTTCCCCACCAGTGGTCATCCGCTCGTTGGTCAGATCAGACCATAAGCTAATCACCCTTGACATCTACATCCCACCCCCACCCCCCTTTAAGGAAACCTCCATAAAAAACTTCTCCAAAGCCAACTTCATGCTTCTTAAGTCAGAAGTAACAAACTTCATGACACCCATGCAGATGGGAACTAGAAGTTCAACTGCTGAATCCTACATTAAGGTGCTGTACGAGCACATTCACTCATGCATGGACCGAGCCATCCCAAATAGAACCAAGCTGCTGCCCTCTAAAAAAAGGAAGCCAATCTGGTGGTCCCCTGCCATAAACAAGCTGTGCAGCAGGAGGGAGGAAGAAACTGTTGCAGAAAAGAGGAAGAACCCAGGATTCAAAACACTCCCTCACTAGCCTCAGTAGAAAGCTGAGATCCTTCATAAAATTTTCCAAAGCTAGTTATGAAAACAAAATTGTCAAAGATTCCAAAGACAACCACAAGGCATTCTATAGCTATGTCAAGAATCTAAATGGCAATACTCAGATATGCTCTAAGCTACAGCAGAATAGCACTAAATATTCTGATCCCAAGGATATTGCCAATATCCTGGCAGATAGATTCAGTGCCAACTTCACCCCCTCTCACCCCCTAAAGGGCCCATCTCAATACCAAAAAAATGCCAAAGTCTGGTAATTAAGGCAACTCAGGTAAAAAACGCACTCTCCAAAGCCAAGAATACAGCATCCATGAGACCAGACGACATCCTGGGCTGTGTACTGCATGGACTACAAAATGAACTGGCACCTCACCTATGTGTCATGTTTAATCATAGCCTCACCTCAGGCTTTATGCCCACAGAGTGGCGCACAGCTACAGTCATCCCACTCCACAAGGGGGGATCCACATTGTATCCCGGGAACTACCATTCCATCAGTCTGACGAGTCTGATCTGCAAGGCCATGGAACGTATTATCATGGAACTTATAAACAAAGACATTGGCAACCTACAAACACTGAACTCCACCCAGTTTGGGTTCGTGAAGGGACAATGTTGCCTTCTGAACTTAATAGACTTCTTTGAATCAGTCTCCAGAGTTGTGGACAAGGGTAAGGTGGTTCCCACAGCCTACTTGGACCTCACCGAGGCTTTTGGCACTATCCCCCACTCTGGAATCATAGATAAACTTACTAAGCTGGGCATTAATCCCTACATCACTCGATGAGTTGCAAACTGGCTTACTGACAGAACACACACTGTAAAAGTAGCCGACTCCAAATCCACCTCCAGACAAGTGACAAGTGGTGTACCGCAGGCTTCTATCCTGGGACCACTCTTGTTTGACATATACTTCTCTGAAGTACAGGCCAACACTAAGGGACTCTGGCTTACAAAGTTTGCAGATGGCTGCAAGCTGGGAGCCATTATTCAATCCCCAAATGATGTGCTATACTACAAAAAGGCCTTACTGAAACAGATGCCTGGTGCCAGAGCCATGGGCTCAAGCTAAATGCCAAAAAAAGTATAGTTGTCCCCTATGGGAAAAACCACGTACCTGTAAACTACCACATGGTGGCAGTACACTAAACACCGAAAGTGTGACAAGAGACCTAGGGACACAGGTGGACAGCGGTCTCACCTTTGATAACCACATAGCCACAACAGTTAGAAAATCTTTCTACGTGGCACACCTCATCACTAAGGGCTTTTCATCCATAAAAAAAGGAGGTCATTGTCCCTCTGTACTCATCCCTCATTAGACCCATTATAGAATACAATACCCTGTTTGGTATGCACCTCACAAGACATCTGCAACAAATAGAAAGGCCGCAGAAATACCTCATTAAAAGAATCACAGACCTAAAGCAGATGCCTTATGCTGACTGTCTAAAGAAACTCCAGCTATACTCTATCACATATCACCTACTCAGAGGTGATCTCTGCTGGCCATGACAAACCCAGAGTTGTTGGACATGCTGCACTTGAAGAAATCCCAATCCCTCTGAGCCACACACTCCAGGGATCTTAACCTTGTCATCATGATGAACAGAACATGCTGGAGGGATAGGTTCCTGACCCAGAGACTCCCCATACTCTGGAACAGGCTGCCCATACAATTCAGGCAGAGCACCTTAATGGCCCTCTTCAAGAGGAACCTTGATTGGTTCATAGGTTCATAGGTTCATAGATTAGTACTAGGCTAACTGCCCTTGCAAGACATTTTAAGCCTAGCCAATTAACCCTTGTGAGACTCAAACCCTGCACCTTATGTTTGTAAGGCAAACACCTTAATCATTAAGCCACCCTCCCTGGATGGGCGATAGGAAATTCACCCCGGGGATCACATCAGTAGCCCTGCTGGACAGGGGTCCAGGAAAGTAAATATTTGTGGGAAGCAATAGCCAGGGAATCATTTTGGCTAGGCTTGTATAGGCCCTAGGGTGGATAGCCTAGTACCT
>NC_056726.1:804449298-804479298 GCF_019279795.1 Protopterus annectens
TTCTGAGGTTCTATTAACTACACCATATCTAGAGCACCAAGGGGTTGCTCTGGTTTCTCTATACTGCAGACTGTCAGTAATCACATTAGCCACTTTGCTAGGATGATATCCTCTAGTAGTTAGATGACTAGTTAAATCACATATCTCAGACTGAAATTGTCCAGCATCAGTACATAATCTAGATGTCCTAAAAGTCTGACCTTTGATTATGTTGTGAAAAACAAACCTAGTATGCATACTGTCCTTAGCTAACAGGCTATTTCTTATCACTTCTACTGTTTTAAAACTGACCGTGAATGGAAAGAATTCTTGTATTTTTTTTATTCTCATTTTGTGGATGATGTTTTTCTGTTCTGGAAGTGAACAGTAGAAGCACTAAGGAATTTTGTTTTTGTATCTAGAGTCCACAACTTGCTTTTTACATTTTACATTACAATATTCATACACTGAGATTGATTTTTTTAGATGTGAAATTAGAATGCAATACTTTTAATAGAATGAATACATCTGTTTTTAGAAAATCATGTTGGTGAAATAACCTGGTACATATCCATGCATGCGTTGCAAAGCATACAGGTATATTTCTAGTACCAACATATTTGTTCATCCAGTAAATCATAGACAATATTCCCCTAAGATACAAGCTAATTGTCATGCAACTAATGTTATATATTTGGTTAGTTGTATGTCATGTACCTCGTCTTATGTTGGGAAAACCAACTGTAAGTTTAAACAAAGGATTTTGAGGCATTTATCTGTGATACGACTTAAAGACACACACAATGCTTTATATCAGGATGTTAGTAGACATCAGGGACATTCTTTTAGAATCATGGTTCCACAAGTTATTAAAGCTAACCCTAGAGGTGGTGATCTTGTTAATTATATTGATTTTTGTGAAACACAGTAGATCATTGAACTTGAGGCAGATAAAAGCCCTGGTTTATAGGTTCATAGGTTCATACTAGGCTATCTGCCCTACGGCATTTGTAAGCCTAGCCAGAGTGTGTTTGGCTTTCACCACCCATTTTAGATGTTTTACTATGCCCTTTTTCGAGGTTAGTTTACTGTGCCTCTGTTTAGCAGTGACACAGAAGTGATACCCGGGGTAAACCTACGATCTCCCATCCACTCGTCAAGATTTATTTTGAAGAGAGTCAGTGAGGGACTCTGCCTAACTTGGACTGGGATTCTATTCCAGAGTGAAGGGAGCCTCTGTGTTATGAATCTGTCCCTCCAGCATGTCCTATTTATTTCAGTGCTGAGGTTCAAGTCCCTCGAGCACATAGCTCGATGGGATTTGGATTTTCTGAGGTGCAGCATGTCCATTAATTCCTGGTTGGACATGACTTTATACGTCAGGCACAGATCACCTCTAAGCAGGCGGTATGCAACCGAGTAGAGCTGGTGTTTCTTTAACCAGGCAGCGCCCTTTGATCCTCTTGGTGAGGTACTTTTGGGGTCTTTCCAGTTGCTGCAGATGTCGGGTAAGGTACATCCTGAAAGAGGCATTGTATTCAATTATGGGCCTGATGAGAGATGAGTAAAGAGGCACAATGACCTCCCTTGATCTAGATGTGAATCCCTTCATGATTAGGTGGGCTATATAGAAGGTTTTTCTAACCACTTTGGCCACGTGGTTGTCAAATGAGAGATTGCTATCAACTTGGGTCCCCAGGTCCCTAATTACTTCTTCCATACTTAATGGATTACCACCTATGTGGTAATTTGTGGGCACTTTGTTTTTGCCAAAGGGGATGACTATACACTTTTTGGTGTTTAGCTTGAGGCCATGGCTCTGGCACCAGTTATCTGTTTCTATGAGACCCTTTTGGGGGATGCTTGTGTCAGCTGGAGAGTCAATTATGGCGCCCAGTTTGCAGTCATCTGCAGACTTGGTCAGCCACAGTCCTCCCGTGTTGGCCTGTACCTCTGAGAAATATATGCCGAACAAGAGAGGTCCCAGGACTGAGCCTTGTGGGACGCCAATTGTAACTGGTTTGGAGTCTGACATGGCTCCAGCAATTCTGACTATGTGGGTTCTGTCCTTGAGCCAGTTTGCAACCCATCTAGTGACATAGGGGCTTATATTTAAGCTGGATAGCTTATCTATGATGCCCAAGTGGGGTATTGTATAGGTTCATAGGTTCATACTAGGCTATCTGCCCTGGGGCATTTATAAGCCTAGCCCAATTGTGTTTGGCTTATGCCACCCCTTGATTTGAGTATGCTGTGCCCTTTTTAAAGTTTAGTTTACTGTGCCTCTGTCTAATAGTGACACGGAAGTAATCCCTGGGACAAACCTACGATCCCCCATCCACTCATCAAGATTCTTCTTGAAGAGAGTCAGTGAGGTGCTCTGCCTAACATGAATTGGAATTCTATTCCAGAGCGAAGGGAGCCTCTGGGTTATGAATCTGTCCCTCCAGCATGTTCTATTTATTTCTGTGCTGAGGTTCAAGTCCCTCGATCGTGTGGCTCTAAGGGATTTAGATTTACTGAGGTGGAGCATGTCCATTAATTCTGGGTTGGACATAGCTTTATATGTCAGGCATAGATCGCCTCGAAGTAGGCAGTATGCAACTGAGTAGAGCTGGAGTTTTTTTAACCGAGCAGCATATGGCATCTGTTTGAGCCCCTTGATCCTCCTGGTGAGGTACTTTTGGGGTATTTCCAATTGCTGCAGGTGTCGGGTAAGGTACATCCCAAAGGGGGTATTGTATTCTATGATGGGCCTGATGAGGGATGAATAAAGGGGCACGATTACCTCTCTTGATCTAGATGTGAATCCTTTCGTGATGAGGAGGGCTATGTAGAAGGTCTTTCTAATCACTTTGGCAATGTGGTTGTCAAAGGAGAGATTGCTATCAACTTGGTTCCCCAGATCCCTAATTACTTTCTCTGTACTTAATGGGTTACCACCTATGTGGTAATTTGTGGGCACATTGTTTTTGCCAAAGGGTATGACTATACACTTTTTGGCATTTAGCTTTAGACCATGGCTCTGGCACCAGTTATCCATCTCTGCGAGACCTTTTTGAAGGATGTTTGTGTCAGCTGGAGAGTCAATTATGGCGCCCAGTTTGCAGTCATCTGCGAACTTGGTGAGCCATAGTCCTCCCACATTGGCCTGTACATCAGAAAAGTTAATACTGAACAAGAGAGGTCCCAGGACAGAAACTTGTGGGACGCCACTTGTGACCGGTTTCAAGTCTGACATGGCTCCAGCAAGTCTGACTCTGTGGGTTCTGTCTTTGAGCCAGTTTGCGACCCATCTTGTGACATAGGGGTTTATATTTAGGCTGGATAGCTTACCTATGATGCCCGAGTGGGGTATTGTATCAAATGCCTTTGCGAGGTCCAGATAGGCTGTGTGGACTACCTTCCCTTCATCTATGGTCTTGGTGACTGTTTCAAAGAAGTCAACCAGGTTCAGAAGGCAGGATCTGCCCTTGACGAAGCTAAATTGGGTGTCTGTAGGCCCCCAATGTCTTTGTTTATGAGTTCCATGATGATCCTCTCCATAGCCTTGCAAACTAGGCTAGTCAGGCTTATGGGGCGATAGTTTCCAGGGTCCGCAGAGGCGCCACCTTTGTGGAGTGGGACCACTGTTGCTGTACGCCATTCTTTGGGCACATATCCTGTAGTGAGGCTATGATTGTACAGCAATTTTACTTGAGGGATTAGTTCTTCTTGGAGTTCATGTAGGACGCAACCCGGGATGCCATCTGGTCCCATGGAAGCAGTGTTTTTTGCTTTGGAGAGGACGGCCTTCACCTGAGCATCAGAGATGTTTGGGAGGCTGCACTCTGCCGGGATAGATACTTGCTCTTTTGGGGGGGGGGAGAAGTTTGCACTGAACCTGTCTGCCAGGATATTGGCAATGTCTGTGGGTTCAGTGTATTTTTTGTTGCTTAGAATCAACTCAGAACAAGTCTGGGAGTTGCATCCCAGGTTCCTAACATAACTGAAAAAAGCCTTATGATTGTCTTTAGTGTCCTGTGCAATTTTTCTCTCGAAGCTGGCCTTGGAGGATTTTATGAGGGATCGCAATTTTTTGCTAGTACTGATCAGAGATGCCTTCCCTTTTAGGGATTTTGCTCTATCATGTAGTAGCTTCCTCCTTCTGTTGTACAGTTTATTTATGGCTGGGGTCCACCAGACTGGACGCCTGCCTTTGGATGATTGGGTCCTGATTTTGCTTGGGATAGCATGATCCATGCATTCCTGGAGATGTCCATAGAATGCGTTTATATAGGATTCTGCAGTTTGGGCCGTAGTTTCCACTGGCCCTGGGGCCTTGAAGGATTCCACTTTGGTTTTGAGAAGTGTGAAGTTCGCTTTTGAGAAGTTTTTCACTGTGGTTTTCTGGGCTGGGGGTGGAGTCGGGATGTGGATATCCAGTGAAATTAATTTATGGTCTGATCTTACCAATGAGGGATATACTTCTGGTATGCAGCATAGAGTCCCCATGTTGGTAATGATCAGGTCTAGTATGTTTTCCCCTCTTGTGGGAGTGGTGACTAGTTGTTCCATAGCATTTGAGTTTATAAATTCCATTAACCTTTGGGCTAAGGTGCTGGGGCTTGAGTAATGCTCCCAGTCTATGTTTGGGTAGTTGAAGTCACCCAATATAATGGTGTTTGGAGAGATCTTCATGTTCTCCAATGTTTTCAGGAAAGCCGAGTGGGATTCCTGACTTTGAGAGGGTGGTCTGTAGGATGCTATAAACTGAAAAGCAGTCTTGCCCACTGTCAGTTGCACATGGATGGTCTCCGATACTTCGTGCAATGCCACTAACCTGGAGGTGTGGATATCCTTCATAAATATGGAAACTCCCCCTCCTTTTGTGGTTCGGTCCGGGTTTTGGGGCTGAAAAGCATGATATGAGATATAACCTGGTAGTGCTGGGGTGCTTTCTGGAGCCTTGAACCAGGTTTCTGTCACTGCACAGATATTGATGTTCTCCATACTGAGGAGAGCTTCGAGTGCATGCATCTTGAGGTTAAGACTTCTGGCGTTTAGCAGCATTACCCTTAGTTTCTTGTTCCTTGTGCTGTCTATAGAGGTGGGTTTGACTTTTGAGCCTTGCCTAAAAAAGGCACTATGGGGGTGGCAAGAGCCTTTGCCAATATCCAAAAGCCCAGGGGTGACAGGTGCAAGCCGTCCCTAGCGAAGCAACGTGGCTTGTCGATCATGTCATCCCAGGCTGACAGACACTGGATCCCCTTTGAATGACACCAAAATTTTAGCCAATTGTTAAAATCGATCATCTTGTCTTTATACTGTGGCATCATTCTAGGTGAGGGTAAGATGCTGATCAAGGTCAGGGTCATACCGGCCTGGGCTACATGATCAGAGAGCTCCTCTATGTCTCTTTTCATGTAGTCAAGGGAGGTACGTCTCAGGTCATTCACGCCAGCATGTACAATCAAAGGCTTTTGCGAGGTCCAGGTAGGCTGTGTGGACCACCTTCCCCTCATCAATGGCCTTGGTGACTGTTTCAAAGAAATCAACCAGGTTTAAGAGGCAGGATCTGCCCTTAACAAAGCCGAACTCGGTAGGATCCAGTGTCTGTAGGTCCCCAATATCTTTATTTATGAGTTCCATGATGATCCTCTCCATAGCTTTGCAGACCAAGCTAGTCAGGCTTATGGGGCAATAGTTTCCAGGATCGGTTGAGGCACCACCTTTGTGGAGAGGGACCACTGTTGCTGTATGCCATTCTTTGGGTACATATCCTGTAGTAAGGCTGTGATTGAACAGTAGCTTTATGTTGGGGTTCAGCTCTTCTTGGAGTTCATGTAGGACGCAGCCCAGGACACTGTCTGGTCCCACTGATGCTGTGTTTTTTGCTTTGGAGAGGGCTGCTCTCACCTGAGCATCTGAGATGTCAGGGGGACAGCACTCTGCTGGGATAGATAATTGCTCTTTTGGGGGGGGGAGGAGTTTGCGCTGAACCTGTCAGCCAGGATGTTGGCAATGTCTGTGGGTTCAGTGTATTTTTTGTCATTTTGGACTAACTCTGAGCATATCTGTGAGTTTCCACCCAGTTTCCTAACATAACTAAAGAAAGCCTTGTGATTATCCTTAGTGTCTTGTGCAAATTTTCTCTCGAAGCTGGCCTTAGATGATTTTATGAGTGCCCGTAGTTTTTTGCTAATACTGATCAGAGATGCCTTCCCTTTTAGGGATTTTGCTCTATCATGCAGTAGCTTCCTCCTTCTATTGTATAGTTTGTTTATGGCTGGTTGTGCCTTTAAAGCCCATTTTAAAGAGACATAGAACATTTATCTAATTTCTGACCTTTGATTGGATGCAACTTTTCTTAAATAGTGTGAATGTATTGTAGTAATTTGTCTGATCACGGGTGTTTCCCAAAAGCGCTTACAACATTTGGATTCAATTTTTTCATTTTAGCTGGTGGTCTGTGGAGGGTTTTGCTGCATCTATTCCTGGTTGACTAAAAGAATTACTGTTCCTGCTTACTGAATAGAGCAAGGCAAGATGGGTGAGTGGTCCTTGTTGTCAGATCCAAGACAGAATACAGAATGCTGCTGAGACTTCAGTCTCCTCTAATATTAAAACATTATTTCTGTACAGAATGACATCACATATATTTGGTCATCTGACTTCTGGTTCCCATGCAAACACCACTGCCAGAAGCTTTCAGGGTTTAGCACCTACGTGTTACCATCCACACAGATGGAGCATTGCTCAGATGTGGTGCAGCTGCTGGAAATCATAAAACCATAAAACTATTCTACTCTTCCTACATGAGCTACAACCTATTCTCTAGTACAGACATTGCGTCTCTGGCTCCCTTCAAAACTGTGAGATAACATCTTTCTGGCTTAACCCATGAAGTAATTTAATTTCAGATATATTTTAATGTCAGGTGGATTAACATCTTCCCTTCCAGTATATGCTGTTACAATGTACACATTTAATTCAGTTACAATAATATGTACATTTCTTTTCCTTCCAGCAGGGCACACTGTTGATACACTTTAATACAAGCAAACCTCACAAATACATTTTCAGCACAAACAGAATATATGTGTGTAAATGAGAGGGAGGGTAGAGGAATGGTGAGGATGCAGGGAGTAGAGCTGGTAAAGATGGATGAGTTTAAGTACTTGGGATCAACAGTTCAGAGTAATGGTGAGTGTGGAAGAGAGGTGAAGAAGAGAGTACAGGCAAGGTGGAATGGGTGGAGAAGAGTGTCAGGAGTGATTTGTGACAGACGGGTACCAGTAAGAGTGAAAGGGAAGGACTACAAGAGGGTAGTGAGACCAGCTATGTTATATGGGTTGGAGACGGTGGCACTGACAAAAAGGCAGGAGTCAGAGATGGATGTGGCAGAGTTAAAGATGTTAAGATTTGCAATGGGTGTAACTAGGATGGACAGGATTAGGAATCAGTATATTAGAGGATCAGCTCAGGTTGGACAGTTTGGAGACAAAGCAAGAGAGGCGAGATTGCATTGGTTTGGACATGTGCTGAGGATGGATGCTGGGTATATTGCGAAAAGGATGCTAAGGATGGAGCTGCCAGGTAAGAGGAAAAGAGGAAGGCCTAAGATAAGGTTTATGGATGTGGTAAGAGAGGACATGCAGGCGGATAGTGTGAAAGAGCATGATGCAGAGGACAGGAAGAAATGGAAGCAGATGATCCACTGTTGCGACCCCTAATGGGAACAGCCGAAAGAAGATGATGATGATGATCTGTACAAATCAAATATTGCCAATAAGTTGTGAACAGTCAAACTGATAAATGAAACAAAACTGGATGGAAATTACGATACCCTCTCGATAGTTTTGACTCCAATACAGCACCAGCACTACGACATAGAACAACACTTGTGTTGACCAGATGTAAACTTTTTATTATAAAAACAAATTAAAACCATTCGGTTAAGCGCTTTCATCAATTAAGACTTCCTCAGAACAATACTACTACATTAAAACCTTACTTAAATACATTCTGTTTTAGTCACATGGTAGTTCCATTAATGCCTTAAAGTGCTAGTGCATATCTTGAATGAAATAAAAACATTTTTTCCAATTATACACTTCATGTCCCTATATTGGTTCAGTTCTTTCTAAAAAATTATGCTACATTTTATGTACCCTAACATAACTGTATATGAAAGACAGAATTACTATGCATGCGTTGAATAAACTTTTACTATTAAACTTATGTCTATGTGTTGTTATTTTAATTTATATGGGCTTCTAATATAGGTTTTATGGAAAGATATTCATTTATACCTGGGGGGTCTGAGGCATTTAATTTAATTTGCCAAATAACCTCCTTTTCCCCTACTTTCTTCTTTATATTTCCACCCCTAGGATCTGGTTGTTTTTCCCACCATTATGTGTATATAAGAATGGGAACAACATGAAGAAATTATTGGAAAGGAAAATACAACCTACAGATTTCAATACTAAAGGCACGTACAAATGTGGGACATGTAGACAGTGCCAACACATTATAACAGTCCCTAGTATAGAATTAATGGATATTAATAGAACTAAAGTATGGTTTGAAAAGGGCAATTGTAGGTCTAGGCATCTGATCTACCTTGCTAAGTGCACAAAATGCACTGCCTTTTATGTGGGAAAAACAACCAGATGCCTTAGAAATAGAATATACGAGCATCTTTATGGTATACAAAGGAAAGATGACAGAAATGCCCTTTGGAGACATATAAATGAAAACACTGAATGCACGGGGTTTCTTTTTGGAATATTAGAATTGGTTAAAGCCAATCCTAGGGGTGGAAATATAAAGAAGAAAGTAGGGGAAAAGGAGGTTATTTGGCAAATTAAATTAAATGCCTCAGACCCCCCAGGCATAAATGAATATCTTTCCATAAAACCTATATTAGAAGCCCATATAAATTAAAATAACAACACATAGACATAAGTTTAATAGTAAAAGTTTGTTCAACGCATGCATAGTAATCCTGTCTTTAATATACAGTTATGTTATGGTATATAAAATGTAGCATAATTTTTTAGAAAGAACTGAACCAATATAGGGATATGAAGTGTATAATTGGAAAAAATGTTTTTATTTCATTCAAAGATATGCACTAGCACTTTAAGGCATTAATGGAACTACCATGTGACTAAAACAGAATGTATTTAAGTAAGGTTTTAATGTAGTAGTATTGTTCTGAGGAAGTCTTAATTGATGAAAGCGCTTAACCGAATGGTTTTAATTTGTTTTTATAATAAAAAGTTTACATCTGGTCAACACAAGTGTTGTTCTATGTCGTAGTGCTGGTGCTGTATTGGAGTCAAAACTATCGAGAGGGTATCGTAATTTCCATCCAGTTTTGTTTCATTTATCTGTACAAATCAGTTTGATACACAAATGACATAATTCTTTACAAAATTCCAGCTAGCTGTGCTGGCATATTACACATTCACTGCCCTACTTCCCCTGGCATGGCTGGCAGTACCTCCTATCATCATAACCATAAAATGTCAGTATGCACAGAAGAGCAATCGGGATCTGCCAATTGTGTCCACTAACTGCCCCACCCTAGCTATGCCACTCTTGAGTGTGTTGACAGGTCTAAAATTTGTTTTGCAATGAGTGTGTCATGATACCTAAAGAATGTTTCTGTTCTCTGTAAATGAGGATACTGGGGACAGGGAGATTACATGACTGGAGAGTTTGGGTTCAGGACTTGGTATTCCCTGCCTTAACTATTTTAGAGTCAGTATTTGTTGAGTTCTTGCCGTAAGTATCACAGAAATATTTCAGTTTACTCTTATTTAAGTGGTGCATGTCTCTTTATAATCTGTAATCCTGAAGATCAACAACAGGACACAACAAAATGCAACAGTGACTGTGATGGGCAAGATGTTTCTGCCTTAAACCTGTTTCTCATTGGATACTCTTCTGCTTCCCATGATGCCAAACTGGATAAAATGGGCATTGAAAATGGAAGAATGAATGGATGGGCTGATGGACTTTTCAAATCATTCTGTGAGATGTCTGTGTACTTCCTTTTTCAGTTAATACAAAACGTGCATGTTTGATGTTTATTTTCATAAACAACTATAAACGCAGTGCCTCACATCAGATAGCCTTCCCCTTATCTACAAGAAATGTTAAGCATTGAAAGGGTGTAGTTCAGACTGCTGCACTAAGATCTAATGTTTGATTATGCTGGGCTTTATTTCAGCATGTACTGAGAAAAATGTTCAAAGCCAGCAAGCATATTTTTGGCAGAATAGACATTTTAAGTATAAATGTGTACTTCCTTTTTCAATGAATACAAAATGTGCATGTTTGATGTTTATTTTCATAAATAAATATAAATTCATTGCCTCACATCAGACATCCTTCCCCTTATCTACAAGAAATGTTAAGCCACACTCCTGAACCGAGATCTAATGTTTGATTATGCTAGGCTCTGTTTCGGCATATAATGAGAAAAATATTCAAAGCCAGCAAACATATTTTTGACACAGCAGACATTTTAAGTATAAATTCTTTACTGCAGATATGCAAAAGACAAGTAGTTACAGCCTCAGGACAAACTCTTAGTAAGAAAGAGATATAATGTGTTAGCAGGTCTACACACATCCTTTCTCACCATCATCTTACTTTCTTAAAAAAAAAAAGCTCTGATGAAAAGTCACAGGGCAAGGATTCAAGACCAAGATACAATATGCAGAACTATAGAAAAGAAGCCTCTCTAGCAAGACCTGTTTTGCAAATGCAGTAAAGAAAAGCTGGCGCAGGAAAAAGAAAGACTGAAATAATGATACAGAGAGAGAGAGAGAGAGCATGTGACCACTGATGTTATATCACACCACGCTGAACTGGAAATCCCCTGCTTTCAGAGAGATTTTAAGGAACTGCTCTCTTTGCATCCTATTTAAGGATAATACTCTTGACTGTTATGGCATAAGCATTCAACAGAGTAATTAATGGAAGGCCACAGTTCTCACATGAAGCACTGATAAACTTAACCCATGTACTTGGAATGAGTTCAACAGTGAAACATTATCTCATTGTTATTACTGTGTGTGCACACCCACATTGTTTTTGCCAGTTGTTTAAAAATTTGACAGCCACTGAATTCTTATTTAAAAACTTATGATGTGCCGGTACAAAGCACACTGAGTCTTGAAATGCAAATTATTCCAGATATAATAATAATAATAAAAAATAATAGACACCTATGTTGTTGTTGCTGTTGTGTCTTTCGGCTTATCCCAGTTAGGGGTCGCCACAACGGAACTCCGGTCCGCTAATGTTTGGTAGAGGATTTTTACGTGCCGAGTTACCAGCCCTGATGCACAACCTTCAACGAAGGCACGCCCATTCACGTATGCTTCCACACAGAAGACGCTCTAGCCGAGAAATCGAATGGGCAACGTCTTGCTGTGAGGTGACAAAAAACAATAGACACCTATAAAAAGCAAAAACAAAGGAGAGTATTTTAAGTAGCAATGTTATGATGAAGTCCTAAGACAAGTGTGGCTTCCTTAAATACTTCCTCCACAGGGTAACTCAAATAGAGTTAGCTACCACAGAGAAGCTCAAATAAAAGACTATTACTATGTTGGAGTGTGAGGGAGAGGAAGGAGTTGGTTGGTAGCATGTTTTCGGGGGGGTGCGGTGAGTTTGTGGAATTTAAGGATTCCTTGTGGGATGCACTGCTGGAGATGCTGAGTGGGCAGATTGGTGTAACAAATGGATGTTTTTTCTGGGCTGTGATGCAGACCCAGAGTTCCCTGGATGTGGTGGGGCCTTGCTGTCTTTAGTTGTGGTGGCTGCCGGGGTGGGGATTGCTGGAGAATGGAGGTTGGGGTCTTGGCCATCTGTATTAGATGTGGTGAGTGTAGTGGTGGAGATGGAACAGCTGGACTCAGGATCTTTGGAGAGGGGTGGGAGCAGGCTGATAGGAAAGGGTGGGAGATGTGAGAGGAGTGTTAATCCAGTTTGATTACATTTATATAAACGCAAATGTGCTTATGTCACAGGTGATAATTCAATAAAGGTGTTTAAAATAAAATCAGTGACTATTATTCTGATGGGAATTAGGAAATGTTGTTTTATGTATTTTACCAGTTAAAATCTTTGATCAAATATACCCACTGTCAGCTTATTCAATAGCTTAACTGTAAAAGTAGCTGAAATCATGATCTGGAGGGTCTGGGTTCAATTCCTACTTGGAAAATGCACTGGTTTAAGAAGGTCCCAATGGTTTCATGAATAAGGCACTTATTTTGCAAGCCTGGGATTTTGGGTTCAGTGCCCATCTAGGATGTTACCATTTGTCTGGCTGTTACTGCAGAGGATTGATGGTGTAATAACATTCCTGTACTCCAGTGTTTAAATCCCTCACCCTACTGTGTGACTGAGTAAGTCACTTAACTAGACAGAGTGCTGGGGCAATGGGGGCATTGAGCTAGGGTCCTCAATGGTCTGCTGAATTACATGCTTAGTAGCTACTGATGCACGTATAAGAGATGACCCAGCAGGCATGCTTTGCTTAAAAGTCTTGTTCAGATTCATATAATATACAGTCTGAAGTTAAGGAGATGAAATCTATCCTTATGTTTCATTATCAGTATATAACTTTAATCCCCTGTGCTGCACAATAAGCAAGCATTTAAACTGCTTGATATCCTAAACACTTTATAATCAAGAGTAAAATATATACTAAAAACAAACAATATAACTGTAAATATCAACACTAAAATACTATTATTAAAGCCAAGGTAAAAGCAGACTGACTTAAAGTACTATGTACTATCCATCCAATGCTGTTGAGTCACATCTAATTCATATAGTAACTTCACAAACTGCAAATGCCATCCACAGTGTTTGATGAGAAAGTAATGAATGGAAGTAGATTGCCAAGACTTCCTTCTGTATCAGCAGTCAGGAAATCCTTCTATGTGGCACACCTCGTCACTAAGAGCTTTTCACCCAGAAAAAAGGAGGTCATTATCCCACTGTACTCATCCCTCATTAGACCCATTATAGAGTACAACACCCCATTTTGTATGTACCTCACAAGACATCTGCAACAGCTGGAAAGGCCGCAGAAATACCTCACTAAAAGAATCACAGGCCTAAAGCAGATGCTGTATGCTGACCGTCTAAAAAAACTCCAGCTATACTCTGTGGCATATCTTCTACTCAGAGGTGATCTCTTCCTAACATACAAGGCCATGTCAAACCCTGAGCTGTTGGACATGCTCCACTTAAAGAATTCCCAATCGCTCAGAGCCACACACTCCAGGGATCTAAACCTTGTCATCACAATGAACAAAACATGCTGGAGGGATAGGTTCCTGACCCAGAGACTCCCCATACTCTGGAATATACATGTCAAGCAGAGTGCCTCCTTGGCCCTCTTCAAAAGGAACCATGACAAATGGATTGGAGACAGGAAATTCACCTCTGGGATCATGTTAGACAGGGGTCCAGGGAAGTAAATATTGTGGGAAGATATATCCTGGGAATTGTTATGGCTAGACTTGTATAGGCCCTAGGGCCAATAGCCTAGTACCAACCTATGAACCTATACTGCATACACACCTATGAATAATTTTTAGGACACCAGGTCATATACTACATGTCTTCTGGATGTTGAAGGAAAACTTCACTACTTTCCGTGAACCCATGTAAACACAAGGAAGACACAAAGACTCCACACAGAATGCACCACAGCTGAGAACTGACTTGGAAAACTTCTTGCTGTGAGGTAACAATGGTACTCACTGTGCCACCAGATTATATTCCATATCACACATCAAAGTTTCCTAGAAAAAGGCCTTATAAAACTGTGACAAACCAGAACAACAGCTTCTTAGCAGACATACAACAGAAAAGACTTTGGGCTTGTCAAATAAAACAGGAATGGCAGTAAAAGTGTATCAAATACATGTTCTTCTGATAAGACACAACAGAAGCACAATCACATTGTCAACAAAGGTATTGTAATACAATGGAGTTATAAGACCTGACATTCAATAAAATCTCCCATTGGTGGAGTCAGAAGCAATTGGAATATCTGTCATCTAACTGGATGATCTGAAAGTGAAGTTGAAGACAATACAGAAATTTGCCTCTCACTGTAGAGGGACACAGTAGCTATGCAGGTGAGAGACTGATAAGCAGGCACGGACTTGCAAAAGACATAATGGGAGCTTGATACCCAGGCAATGATCTGTCCAAGATAAGAACTTCACATACTTAGAAAAAGAGAAGACTCAGCCCAGTGTGAGGCTGCAGTATCAGAGAAAAAGGGATCCTGATGGAAAATGGGTCTGTCATATTATCAAATGGCCACATTATTGAATGGCATCTCATTGATAACACAGGCCATTAAACCATTCTTACTGAGACTGTGTTACAGTAGGGATCAGGAAATGTGCCGTTTTCCCCACTGTAGTGCAATCTCAGATTTGGTATATATTGTGATGAGTCTGTCTTTACCCCGAGTCAGTAATCAAGGAGCGTCAATCCTCACCACTGACACCAGTGAGAGGCAGTCACTAAAAACAGGAATGGATTTGCACAGTATTTCAAACGCAGCTCTCTGCATCAAGTACAATTTTTCCCATGAGTACACAGGGAACACGCTCCACTGGGACTGGACTCTGTCTCTCCAGATCCCAAGCAAGACCCACCTTGGAGCACTGTATCCCAGCACCAAGTATCTAACTCACACTCTTGAATATCTGATTTTTCGTACACACACACACACACACACACACACACACACACACACACACACACACACACACACACACACACACACACACACACACACACACACACACCTGGGAAAGACTGACACAGATTCACCAGCTGTGTTCCCTCTCTCCTGACTACAAGTTAGATTGCTGCCACCAGCCAGATACTCTAAGGCTCTTACAAAGGGTAACCAATTGTACTGTGTCAAATTAATACTGATATAAATGGAGTGTGACAAAGCAGTAAGGCTTATCAGAGTGGCCACTGTGTCACTAAAAGAAGCACAATACTCTCAAGATATTAAAAGTATTCTCTAAAAGACCAGTCACAATGAAAAGGTATAAAAATATTTAATAATGTATAATAAAATAGAAAACAGGAAAATACTTACTATTTAGTTACAATAAACATCAGAGTTTTCAGTCACAGAAAATATAAACATAACACAATTGGATAGAATCTCACAGATGCAGGAAAAATAAATAATACTAAACTAATCTCATTGTATTATTCCTAACTGAACTAAAGAAAAACTGTCCCTAGTTAACTCACTTAATATCACAAGGCAAGATATACTTTTGAGATGCTCACTTTCACAAGGCAAGGTGAAATACTACACACTAACTGAACTATGCAACTAACAACTAAGAAACTGAACTTTGATAACTGACATAGATCTTTCATATCAGATATCAAAGAAAAACAAAACAAACTGCTGCTGCCAGAGTTCTGTCCTTCAGCTGCTTATACCGTATTTCTTTGTAAATAAGACCTAATCAGGGAATAAGGCCTAGCATGGTTTTCCAGGGTGGTCATGATATAAGCCCTATCCCAAAAATAAGCCCCAGTTAAGATCATCAACAACATGACGGACATGTTGAATTATAAAATAATATTATTGTTACCCGTTGACTGAGGTTATCGTATTCTGCTCACCATTTCCAGACCATTCCGACACCGAACTTCTTCCCTTTGCAGAAAGTCATAAGATTATTTCCCTGGGAGTCCTCCACGATTCTTGCTGTAACCCTAATCATCACTCAAACTTGTTGGTTGAGATCCTTGGCCCATAAACACTGTCAGGTGTACTTTGATTGGTCAACATACAGACAACATGCGTAAAGCGAGTGTACTTAATAACGAACGGCTGTGGTTGTGTCTTATTAACCATTGCCATGTTGTGTTTCCACTCTGGTCTCATAAGTCTTCAATTAACCCCCTTTCCAGACAAGATGAGTGCAAAAAGAAAGAGCTACTCCATCGAGTACAAGAAAGAAATCATGGAGGACTCCCGAGGAAAGAATCTGGCGGCTTTCTGCAAAGAGAAGAAGTTAGATCTCCGAATTGTCCGAAAGTGGCGTGCAGGGTACGATAACCTCAGTCAACAGGCCGATGACGGAAATACTAAGAAGTGCAAGTGTGGATCAGGTCAGCAACCATTATTTCGTGAGCTGAAAGACATCATATCATCTGTGAATAGATTGCTAACAGAAGAGCAAAGGCTTTGGTTGTGCGCAGGGCTGATATTCAAGAAATATCCCCAGAAGAATTCAAAGCATCACAACATTGGCTGGATGGCTTCCTTCAGCGATATGAACTGTCTCTAAGAAGATCAACAACACTGTTCAAGCTGGAAGATACTGAAGCTATTAAACATGCACTTCTGTTCAAGTCCTTTGTTGATGGCATCGACTTTTCTAAATACCAACTCTCCAGCATGATTGCTATGGATGAAACTGCAGTGTTTATGGGCCAAGGATCTCAAACAACAATTGATCAGAGGGGGTGCCTCATCAATCTACATTCCTTCCACTGGTTATGAGAGTGCATGTGTTACCTGTATTTTGGCAATTCATCTAGATGGAAAGAAAATCCTACTTTTAATCATTAGTAAGGGCAAAAAAGATAAGATTGAAACCGAAAAATCCTGGTGCACACAAGCAGTTATAAGGAAGTAGATTGATGTAATGCTGCCACTTGTTTTGCGAGGTGGCGATAATGATTCCCGCAGGAATGACTGCCTATCTCCTCCAGACCATTTGCCCATGGAACTCAATGACTGTATTGAAAATAGAATGGAGAGAAATCAGCATGGAAACTTTGTGAAGCCTAGCCTGTGAGAGGTCATGATTTGGGTAAAAAATTAATGGGATAAAATCACTGACAGCTGTGTTGCCAATGCACTACAAGCACTACAATGTGCAAGGAAGAGGATATACAGAGTCCATGCAGAAGGCACCTCAGATGAAAATTGAACTGAGAATCTTTTGCTGAGGTGACACCACCACCTGCTGCACCACTGTGCTACCCAGCCACCTAGAATAACATTCCTGATACCATAAGGAACTCTGAGAAAATTCAAGACTTCAAAAAATCTCTCAGATAGTATCTTTCTAAAGAAAATACATGTAACTGCTTTAGAGACACTAGCTGAATTCTTCCAGGTGAACTACTTTTTGCCTTATCCATGCACCATTATTCTGGGGAATTGGTTAATTTAATGTATTTTTGAAGTTATTTGTCTGTTTGCTTCATGTGTCTACATTCTAGTTCATGTATCTCTGTGACATGTATTATCATCCTACAGTATTTCCTCAATATAGCCTAGAAGCTGTGAGAGGTTGGCATAAGGGTTAAGGCACTTACATTAAAGACACAAAATACCCTGTTTGACTCTTACATTGGTTAATTTGCTAGGCTTAAAATGGCCCACTGGGGCAGTTAGCCTAGTACTAATCTATGAACTTCTAGAATTATTAAATGCACCTTAGATACAATGTTGCCTCTTTAGCTATTACCTTCCTTGTTTCTGGTTATCATTTACTCTATTTATCATCACTGCTGTATAACACTTACACAATGTTATGCAAATATTTTGGCTCTGTTGCATTATTCTTGTATTATCCATTTGAATGTTGTTCTTCTGTTATTCAGTTCTGCTTTGATATGTGCTTATCTTAATTATGTTATGATAATTGGGCAGCAGATTGGATGAGAGGAGGCTGAGAGGAGGGTGTGAGGAGGGGAAGAGGGAGATTAGGCTGGGTGTGTGGATGTGAGGGGGGCAGATGAGGAGGGGCAGGGGTAGATTAGAATGGAGAAAGGCATGTACATAATCATGCTTTGTTTAGGTGTTCTTTTATGGAGGTTTTAAAGTGAGGCAGGCTAGGAGTTAACCTGATGTTAAGTGGGAGGGAGTTCCGTACTTTGGTGACTGTGTATGAATAAAGTGATCTTCCTTGGTTTTTGGAGGGTTTGTATGTTTCTAGAAGGAGTTTGTCTTCAGGTTAGAGGGTTCTGTTTGGTTAGTAATGGTGGATTAGTTTGGCAAAGGCAGGACAGGCATTGGGCTTGTACAATATATTATGGATTGTAGTTAGCTTTGTATACATAAGCTGGTTTGCTAGTTCGAGACAGTTTATTTCTTTTAGTGGTATACAGTGGTGTGTACAGTAGTTAGAGTTAATTGTGAATTTTGCTATTTTTTTGTAGCATTGCTCCAATGTGTTCTTAGTGGTGTTTTTAAAGTGGGAAGTATGCAGGAGCCATATAAAAGGGAAGGCAAGAGGAAGGTTTTTGCCAGGGTGGACTTGGTGGGGATTGTAAGGAATTGTCTGTTTCTATAGAGGAGTCTTAGTTTTATATGAGTTTTTTTTTATGTTTTTTTGGAAGTGAGGATCAAAGTTGAGTTTGCTATTGATTATAACCCCTAGGAGTTTAGTTTCTTGAACTTTTTCTAAGATGGTTTTGTCAGCTGCAAGAATGTTAAATTGGTCTGGGCCTGTAGGGGTATTTTTGTGGAGAAAGACAATGATCTGATTTTTTGGGGGGTTAGAAAGACTTGGGGGGGGTTGTCCACCATGATTCAGTGGCTGTAAAAGATTGCTGGGTTTTAGTTAGAAGTTCAGGGAGGGTACGAGAGGTGCAGATTAAAGTTGAGTCATCTGCATATTGGATTAATGTTCCGGGGAAGAGGCAGTATAAAGATTGTTCATGAATATATTAAACAGTAGGATCCTAAGATGGACCTTTGGGGAACTCCTGTGGGGTTTTGTAGGAAGGGTGAGAGCTGGTTATAACAGTTGACTGCTTGCGTATGCCCATGTAGGTAGTTTTAGAACCAGTGGAGTGTGATGGGAGAGCATCCTAGTGTAGATAGCTTATCTAGAAGTAAAGCATGTGAAACTGTGTCGAAGGATTTTGAGAGGTTCAGAAACACAGCAGATACTAGCTATCCTTTGTCCCTGGCTTTGTAACTGTGTTTATGAAGGATAAGAATGCTGTGGATTTGCTATGATCAGGCCTGAAACCGTGCTGAGTTTGAGTGAGTAGATTGTTATGGAGTAGATATTTCATTGGTTGATGGTTAATATATCTTTCCATGATTCTGGATAAGGGAATAGTATAGATATTGGGTGAAAATTAGGTATTTCTGTAGTGTCCTTCCTTATGAATTGGTGTTATGTACGACATTTTCCATATTGTGGGTACTATTGCTTCTGATAGAGATCTGTTTATTAGTATGCTGACTGGATAAGCAACTGAATCAGCTGCAAGTTTTAGGTACTGGGGTGGGAGGTTGTCAGCTGATATAGAGCAGGTTTTAGTTTGAGTAGTAGCTTTTTGATTGTACAAGTGGGTATGGGCTGAAAGGAGAGGGAGTTGTTTGGGTTGTTTGGTTGGTCATTTCAGTAGTTGTGGGCTTGGTTTTCTATATGTGTTGTTTTGTTAGTAGGGTTTGTTTTTAGGTTTGGGTGGGTGTGCCCTGATTTAGTTAGGTAGTCAGTACGTCAGATATGGATTTGGTCACTCAAGCAACTTAGTCATTTCAAGCTAGCCACTAAAGAATACCTGTTAAGCCAATGGACCTGCCTCTGTACCCACCCCCCTTAAACAGCTTATCAACTCTAACTGCACACCTCTATCTGCTCCCAACCTATGTAACTTTCTAGACCTTCTCTCACATTAACTTCTCTATCCTAAGCACATTTCATAGTTCTTATCTGCATAATGTAAGATTTTACGTCTGGTGACAAAACTATTGTTAGTCCTTCTGAATGGTGTAGGATTCTAAATCTGACAGACATAATGATTAGTTTACTGTAGTAAATCCTTGTTTTTAATGTATATGTTGCTTTGAATATTTTCTGTAAACCAGTTGTTGTTTGTTTACTTATGTTTGCAAATTATAATATGTAGAACATGTGGAGCTTTTCTCCCCTGGCCTCCGCTGTAAAGGGGCTACTTAGCTCAGTTGGACAAAACCGGTCAACAAATATAAAATAAATAAATAAAATTATGAAATATTTGTTGAATTGCTCTGCTATGTGTTGTGAGGGTGTTGAATGAAGGGGAGTGATCTTTATTGGTTCATGGGTTGAGAAAAATTCAATAAGTAAAACTTAAACCAACACAAACAGGGTGGTCACGAAAGTAGTAACACTTGCACCAGCCAGTTAAACACGACTATTAATTAATTTAATTAAAAGTCGTGTTTAACTGGCTGGTGCAAGTGTTACTACTTTCGTGACTACCCTGTTTGTGTTGGTTCATGGGTTAAGAAGGGAAGTTATGGAATGCCAAAATTATTGGGGTTGTTTTTGTGTTGTAACTGATGGTTAGAGTAGTAGGCTTCCATACATTTATCAACTAGTTTTGTGACTTTATTGTGTAGTGTCTTAAAGGCTTGGAGATTTTGTTGGGTTTTATCTTGTTTCCATTTTTTCCATGCTTTGTCTCTTTGTTTCATGAGATCAAAGCAGTTAGTGGTTAACCATGGGGATTTAATTTTTTTTCACTCTTTTTGTTTGAGGTGGGGCAAGGCTGTAAGTTATTTTTAGGGAGGTGATATTGACGGAGTGCATGGCGTCATTGATGGGTAGGATTTTTAGAGGAGACCAGTTAATAACTGATATTAGATTACTGAGTGTTTGTTGGTTAAGTCTTGTAGTAATCCTGGCAGTTATGGAGTGCGTGTTAGATAGGTGGGTGCTGGCCCTGATGGCGAATGCTGGAAGATGGTCATTTAATGAGACTCATGGTGTACCTGCGGAGGGGAAATTGGAGGGGTGCAATATTAGAATCCAGTCTAGTATGGAGTAGCTAGTGTCGTTGTTGTTGAATCTTGTTGGGTTGGTGATTAGCTGCATGAAACCATAAAGATTAATACTAGTGGTAGGGGGATTTGCAGTGATGTCTTTGCAATATATATTCATGTCACCTAGGATAACTGTTTCTATCTTGATGTTATTAGTAATCCAGGAAGGTATATCTTCCAAGACTGTTATATTATCCTGGGAGGGATATAGACTGTGATGATACAGATATTTTTGGAGTTGTTAAGGTTTAGGGTGCTTACCAGAATGTTTGGCATTACGGAATTTCAGTATACTGACAGGGTATAGATTTATGTTGACTGTGGAATGATATAGGAGAGCTGTCCCTCCTCCTTTCTTTTTTGGTCTATGTATCTAGATGTGGCGAAGTTGAGGGGTAATATTTCTGTATCTTTTATGTTGGGGTGTTGTCAGGTTTCTGTTAGGGTGAGTATATCTGGTTTATTTTGTTCTATGCAGGGCAGTTATTTTACTGCATATGCTTCTGTTAAATAAAAACAAAGATAACAACACAGGAGGCTCAGATGCAAAGGTTTACTAGTGTACACCAGGAGGCAAAAAAACATACAAGTACAGAATTTTGTCTGACATGATGCAGGAAGTACAGAATATTTTATACTGTTTACATTCATGTTTTGTCCACCTTACTGACGTGGTTAGTCACAGGGCATCTACATCACTTTTACTAACAGTATTCTATTCATAAAGATTGCTGATGTTATATTTTTTAAAAAGCTTTCCCTTGGGAATAATACAGCCTTGCAAAGCACCTGGTCAGTTATAATGTCTTTCTGTAAATAATAAATTCAACACAGCAAGGTGAACACAGGATACAATAGAGGCAGATGTCTTTCTGTAAATGTTACTCCTTCAAGGTTTCAGGCCTGCTCAAATACAATAGTTGGTTCAGTCTTGTAATACACTTCTTTGTTCTTCTTGCAACATTTTCTCAACAGCTGTGTCTTATCTTGGTAACATTTACAAGGCCAATTGTCCCAGAGGAAGAAGAAGAAGATTTTCAATGCTTTATACATTTAATTTCCTGACCCAGCAGATAATCATTAGTTAAAAACATAAGCTTGCTGAGCTGGCTACTGCCAGGGTCAGAGTTCAAATACACTGCAGTTCCAAAGCTTCAAGCAATTACATGTAAAATCATTCTTATTGCCATATTAATAATAGAATAAAATGCATTATATACTATTTGCTTTTTAACTAGCACTTTATATATGTTCAAATACATATTTTTCTAACATTTTCCTACCTTTTTATACTTTTATTCTATTCTGAAATATAAACAATGTTATTTCGTCCCCTAGCCTTCTCCTTTAAGGACTTTCAACCAGGCAAGTCATTTAGTTTATACTTCGGAAAGAATTTCATCTGAAATTAATTTTTCTAACTCAATGTCTTGGTACAAAGTTTCAGTTACAGATATATCAATAAAATCTTTGATCAATCTTTTCATGCAGAGAATCCCACAACAGACACATGCTCCTAATAGGAGCAGACCCACACAAATAGCAATCAAGATGTTCATTAGGATAGAACCCCACCCACTAAACAGACTCTGGAAAAAGTTCATCAGTGGGTTTGGGCCTGGTTCAGTCATGGCCGATACCTGCTGTATTACCTCTAGGTGGTCATTAATTTCATGTCGATTGTCTGGTATAAATGCACAGCATTCTTCTTTGATAAGCGCGCACGTATCACCTCTCGCCGCTAGGGTGAAGTCAAGAGCCATTCGATTTTGTAGCACAACAGTTCTCATTGCATTCAGTTCATCAGTCACTAGTTTGAGAGCAGGAAAACGTTGCATTACTCATTACTTCGAGAGGTTTCGACAGCTTTCTCAACTCCCAGATCGATTTGACTGCTCCATATGCTGGAAGTATTCCAGCCCAGGATATTACACTGTCACTCAAGTCCATATGAGTCAATTTTTCTTTGTTTTTTACGGAATGATGGTCTTTCCAACCAGCTTCGATTTGTCCCACTGGATTTACAGGTTTTCCGATTGGACCTTCAGGTTTCTGGCTTCGTATCTTACCTAGAGGGAATTCTGCAGTATGTCTTATGGCCGGAACCAGATAACCCAAAAAACAACTGCCGGACCAATTCTCAGGTAGCCATTTGTATGCCTTTTTCCCGCAAACAAAATAACAGTTTTCTACTTTAGTACTGATGCGGGTTAATTCTGAATGAAACATTTTCTTGTCTATAATAGACAGTTGTTTATGTAAAACAGGATTTCTCTGCACATCACTTAATGTTGTTTTCATTAAACTCAAATATGAATCATAATTCGTATTACAAACAGTGCCTCTATCTTTAACTTTAATGTAGCATTTATAAGATATGGTTATATTACAGTTACTCCAACCCACTTGAAGTGTATCATTCTTATAAAAACATACAATTCCCTTCTGTGTAATAGGCAAATACAATGCAATTTTGTCTTGTGATCTTACAGATCCTGTATCAAAAAGTAAATTCTCCCAAGTCTCATTTATCCCCAAGGGGACAGCGGACATTAACAGTCCTCCATATGCTGTTGGTATAGCAGTACAAACCCAGCAATTTGAAATGTTCATAGTCTCTACATATACACGCTTCATAGCCAGGTATGTGTTAAAGTTCGGATGCCAGTCTATAGACAGTTCATCACGTTTCTCCACTTTCACTTGTGTGGTTACATGTAGGAAAAACCACAACAAAAGGAAGGTCATCATAATCATAGTCAATAAATGCATAGTCAACAAGATGATTAAACAACATCTTTGGGGTTGATCTGTATTTTTACTCGTTTTGCTCTTGGCCATCCTGCCTTTGTTGTGTATCAGTCCCAAAATGTTTATCAAATTGAAAATTCTTTACCGGTTTACAGTGCGTCAGATGGACCCAGGATGTCCTCTCAGCAACTTTGACTGCAGTAGGCATTGCCAGCAGTACCTGGTACAGTCCTTCCCACTTTGGAATTGCCCAATTCTTCCTCTTCGTAACCTTCAGCCACACCCAGGTGCCTGGAGTCAGCACTGCTTCTAGCGGTCCGGTCTGTCTTTTATCTGAAAAAGAGTTCAACTGCAAAACAGTTTTATTTGTTAACAGTTTTCTCATGTAGCTAGCTAATGAGCTGTCAGCCTCTAGTTCTGCGGGCATGAGAGCTTTCCACTGTGGCACATAATATGCCCTTCCAAATATCATTTCAAAGGGAGTCAAACCCTTTACATTTGGAACTGTTCTCATGTTCAGCAGTGCCAAAGGCAGACAGCAAATCCAGTTTTTCTGTGTCTCACTCACTAGCTTCCTCAATTTGTTTTTTAGAATTCCATTGTACCTTTCCACCAGTCCTGCAGACTGTGGGTGGTAAGCACAATGATTATTTAAGGAGATTCCAAAGAATCTCCCAAGCTGGTGAATCGTCTGATTAACAAAATGTGTCCCATTGTCACTATAAATCCTTTTCAGTATGCCAAATCTGGGAATTATTTCTTTTACTAGGGCTTTTGCCACGGTTGCTGCATCCGGATTTTTAGTTGGAAAAGCTTCTACCCATTTGGAAAACATATCTATAATTACTAAACAGTATTTTTTCCCTTCACATTTATTCAATTCTATGAAATCCATACAAATAGTGTGGAACGGATATAGTGGTGTAGGAAAACTCCCTTGCTTGGGTTTGAATGCCCTTGTGCATGATGTTTGTTACAAATATGGCATGCTGCACAAAATTTTTTTGTATAATTTATGAATCCGTATGTTTGGAATATTCGATTTACTAACTGTACCATCCCCCCTGTTGAGACATGGCACTGCCCATGGCTCAACAAAGCTGCATATCTAAATAAATTAGACGGTAATATTGGGTTTTTTTCTTTGGAGACATACAGTCCATTTTCGAGGATTGCACCTCGTTTCTCCCATTTTTGTTTCTCAGCTTTCGTAGTTAGTGTCTGCATTGTTTTTAACATTTCTAGATCTAAAATCTCAGAGGGTTGTAATTCCTCGGTTAAAAGTAAAGTTTCTGAGTCTGAGGCTGCTTGCTTTGCAGCTGCATCAGCTTTTGCATTTCCTTTTGAAATTCTATCCTGTTGTTTTGTATGAGCTAAACATTTACAAATAGCTACTTTAGTAGGTAACTGAATAGAATCTAATAAGTTCAAAATAAGTTGCGCATGATTAATCGGTTTGCCATTAGATGTTATCATTCCCCTATTTTTCCATTGTTGCGCAAAAACATGCACTGTAGAGAAAGCATACTGACTGTCAGTATATATGTTTACACATTTATCTTTCGCTAGAGTGCAAGCCCGTGTTAAGGCTATCAGTTCTGCTGCTTGAGCAGATAGGTTATGCTGTAAAGGTTGGGCTTCTAAGATCTCTGTATCTGTAACCACTGCAATTCCTACTAGATTTTTCCCTGTAGGACCCCTTCTGCATGAGCCATCCACGTAAAATGTCACCTTGGCATCATCCAAGGGCATATCAGTGAGATCTTGTCTGTGCAAAGTTGTTTGTTCAATTTCCTGCAGGCAGCTGTGTGGTGTGCCATCCACAGGGGTTGGAAGTAACGTTGACGGGTTTAATGTTGTACAACGTTCAATTACCATATGAGGTTGGCTCAGCAGTATGGTCATACATGAAAGGTGTCTAGCAGGAGATAAATATGCTATTTTTTCTTGTAGTAAAATTATCGCGACTGCATGAGGCACTCTCAATGTGAGAGGGTGGAATAACACCACTGAGGCCGAAGCCTGTACTGCCATTGCAGCTGCGACCACTGCTTGCACACAGTGAAGCAATGATCGTGCCACTGGGTCTAACTGTGATGAATAGTAAGCTATGGGGTGTTGCTTATCCCCATGCTGTTGCATCAGAACTGACGTCATGTATCCCTGTTTACAATCTATGGTTTGAAAGAATCTTTTGTGGTAATTCGGAAGTCCTAAAACTAATGAAGAAGCTATCAATTGTTTTAGTCTGCAGAAAGCTGTTTCTGCTTTGGGTGTCCATTGTAATATATCTTGTGCTGCCATTGGTGTTTTATATATTAAATCAGCCAGTGGAGCAGATTCTAAAGCATAGTTTGATATCCAACTTCGACAAAAATTAGTTGTTCCCAAGAAGGACATCATTTCCTTCTTGGTCGCTGGTTAAGTGCTTGTAAAATTGCTGTTTTTCTGTCTTCGTCTAATATTCTACCTTCATTGGACATTACATATCCTAGGTATCTGACTTGTTTTTTCCAAAGTTGTAACTTACTCTTGTTTACTTTATGTCCCTGTGCTGCCAAAAATTTTAATAATGCTATCGTATCCTCCCTGCATTGATGCTGGCTGGCGGCTGCTAGTAAAATGTCATCTACATAAAGTAGAATCTGACTACCTCCTGGTGGGGTAAACCCTGCCAGGTTGCTTGCCATTTCTTGTGCAAATATCGTTGGACTTTCACAATATCCCTGTGGTAGCCGAGTATAGGTATATCTTTTACCCTGAAATGTAAATGCAAACCAATACTGGCTATCAGGATGCATAGGTATTGAAAAGAAAGCATTGCTTATGTCTTCTACAGTAAAATATTTTTGTTGCGGCTTTAAATCGTTCAACAAGGTATGTGGATCTGGCACCGTGAGTGCTCTAGGTATTATTGCATTGTTTACAGCTTGTAAATCCTGTACCATCCGCCATTCCCCGTTTGCTTTTTTAACAGGAAATAGAGGGGTATTACATGGTGAATCAAGAGACTCTACCAGTACTCCTTCCTTGAGTAATGCTGCTATTATAGGCTTTATTCCTTGCTCTGCATCTTTCCTCAAGGGGTATTGTCTTTTTTGTGGTCTAAATGCTGATTTTGGTGTAATAGTAACTGGTCCTGCTGTTCAAATAAGTCCTACATCTGATTTGCCTGTTGACCAAAGAATCTTTGGTATGTCACACAAGGCTTTTTCTTCTTCTTCTAATAAGAATGCTAATCAGCTGTCTTCACTAGTTTGTAAGTGTACAGCTGGATGTGTCTGTGTTAGCCAATTCAATTTCTGTTTTTGTATTCCCTGCTCTGATAATTCTAAATCAGTTTGTTTTTCCCATCTTGTTACTTTTTCTCCTAAGTCTGCCCATTTTATATTCTTATTTTTCGTCAAGCTGACATGCGGTAGTCGATTCGATTTGTACAGTGTCATGAATTCCTGAGGTAATGAACAGCTTACCACACTGTTTCCCTCAGTATCCCAATACAAGGTTCATAATACTAATCTGTTAGCAGGATTTTTGAATAATTCTTGCTCATATTCTTTATCAGGTCCTGGCATGCTACAGTAGTATAGAGTACAGTGTAACAAATGCTGTTGGTCAGTGTCAAGGGAGGGGGCCTTACTGATGGCTACATTCATCAGTTCCTCGGTTACTGCCCCTGGACCAGTCGTAACTAGGTCCTGGCTGTACCAGTAAAAAGTCTCACCCTCCGGTCGCACCACAAAAGTATCCATTTGTCTTTGTGCCTCCATACCCTGCATAGTGGGAACTACCGCTATGCCAAATATCTGCATAAGATCTCTTCCCAGTAGGTTTACTGGACATTTTGCAGAAACTACGATTTTACTTTTCTGAGTCATACCTGAAACAGGGTCAGTTATTGCTATATCATGGGAGAGTGGCTCCTTATATAGCTGTCTGTTTGCTGCTTTTACTAATATATAATCAGGTGATTCGAATATTCTGGTAACTTGGAGGGGTGTATCAAAGTTCGTGATGCTCCTGAGTCACACAGGAATTTTACTTCCCTCCCCTCCACCAGAAGTGTGACTTCCGGTTTTGTGTCTGCCAGATAGAGCTCCAAGCTCAGTAATGCCAAATCTAAAATTTCACTTTCTTCATCCTCTACATCTGCTTGCACTTCCTCTGTTCCTTCTACTACATTTACATTTGTCCTTTGTTTGTTAGCCTTTCCTGATGATTTCTGACTTTCATCACTATCATATAGTCAGTCCTCATCACCCTTACTTTCTGTAGTTACCTTTTTATTTAGCCTGCAATCCCTTGCTAAATGTCCTTTCTTTCTGCACTTAAAGCACTCACCTTTCTTTTTTCTCTCTTCAAAATCTTCTGACCGTTTGTCAGATTGTCTATTTCCCTGGGCATTTTTCTTACCCTTTTTACCGGACTGTACTTCAAAAACCTCAGCTCCGTCTTCAGCAGTGAAGACTTGTGTCTTCTTTTTCTTTTTACTATTAAAGTGTCTTTCAGCATGTCTAGCATATTCAAGTAAGGCTTGTAGCCTACTTGTTCGATGATCTATCATATGCTTCGTAATAAAGCTACTGATAGGTGCAATGCAACCTTTCAAAAACGCATTTTTCAGTTGCTGTTCATACGAGGTATCATGTGTCTGATTTTCAGGAATAGCCATACCACTATGATTATTGAAACATTCCCATAATCTACCATAATACCCATCTACAGTTTCATTCTCTTGTTGTATGCATTGGTTAATGCAAGTCCAATCTGCTCTAGGTTTCCATTTTTCGGAAATTCGGTCTGTAAGACCTTTCACTCTGTTGTCTAGTTCTGCGTCACTATGTGGGAGTGGTTTAAGTTCTGCATTACAAGGATTCCAGGTGCCACAAATCATGTGCCAGTCTGGACCCACAATTTGTCTAACTACCTTTTCTACTTCTTCCCCATTCAAATGGTAACTTAGTCTCATACCTTGTAAATCTTGTAAAAACTTTGTGTAATTAACTTTTGGATGAGGGATTCCCTCTGTAGCTTTCCGAATATCTTCCGGTGTCCATGGTCTGTATACTAGAAGAGTTGGGTCCTGCCCTTCCTGTCCTGCCTGAGGGTTTGGTACCTCGATTAGTGGACAGATTTCTTCCTCATTTTCCTCTAGTGTGTTTCTCCCTATTTGGTACAAGTCTGTGTCCCCAAATGTTTTACGTGCCCGGGACCTAGTTTCAATAGGATCTCTAACTAATGGTTTTAGTGTTTTTGTGACATCAGGATAACGTGGAGGTGGACCAGCTTGTCCACCTGCTTCATACCCTGAAAAAGGCATCAGAGGGGGTGGTGGAGGAGGAGCCATCACTATTACCATATTATTATCCTCTTTATCTAAAAATAACGTCTTAGCATTTTTAGTTTTTTGTTCCCTTCAGTTTACTTCCTCAATCCACCTGTGTGCCTGAGGAATGCCTAATCGTTGTTATTTTTTTGCCTGACCTTCTGTGTCAGATTTAAGTTATTTTAAAAGTTTAACTAATGAAATTTTATCCAATTTACCATCGAATCCGTATTTATTAACCCATTTTGTATAATACCTAACATTATCAGCCCGTTGTAATTGCATATATTTTGCATCCTCAGTTAGGGCCGGATCTCGTGATGTTTTAGTGCACTGATTTCCCATACTAAAAGAAAAATGTTACGTAACCCTTTTCACCACGTGGTATTTCAATTCCTTACACAGTTTATCTAGAATGACTGCCTACCTTATTCTGTTTCCCTGATCTCTGACAAAATATTCAGTAATTTCCTTTTGTCCCTGATCTGTAAAACAAATCTTCTGACAATAGTATTTACTGCAACCTAGTCCCTGATCTAAAACAGAAAAAAGGCAAATATTTTCCTACCTGAGCCTCCTGAGTTGACCAGTTCGAGACTGCTCTTCGGCCGCAGATCAGAAAGTGGCCAGCCTCTCAAAATGACAATTCAGTCGGAGGTCTTTTGTATCTCAAGAAGAACTGTTTCGGTAGCTTCTCCTGCGCAGTGTTCGACCACCGGTACACTCTGATCTGTAGCTGTCTGAGGGTTTCCGATTCAAGAAGGACCAAACTGTTAAATAAAAGCAAAGATAACAACACAGGAGGCTCAGATGCAAAGGTTTACTAGTGTACACCAGGAGGTAAAAAAACATATAAGTACAGAATTTTGTCTGACATGATGCAGGAAGTACAGAATATTTTATAGTGTTTACATTCAGGTTTTGCCCGCCTTACTGATGTGGTTAGTCACAGGGCATCTACATCACTTTTACTAACAGTATTCTATTCATAAAGATTGCTGATGTTATATTTTTTAAAAAGCTTTCCCTTGGGAATAATACAGCCTTGCAAAGCACCTGGTCAGTTATAATGTCTTTCTGCAAA